>NC_042989.1:42390858-42510858 GCF_901001165.1 Salmo trutta
TTCCAGTACAGTTGGTTGGATTCCTATACATTCATCTCATTTCCCTCCTTCAGAAAACAAAAAGGTACGCATCCGGACAATAAATATCCTCTCACCCAGCTGAGGTGATGAATCGTGGTCTCTGTAGCTCCACACTCTGGACCAGCAGTCTGGGTTCAAAGGTCCTGATCTCCACATAGCGAGGCAGGACAGCTATGATGTATGGGGGCTGGTGTTCTGAGGAGAGAAACACACAGAAACCTCAGCAGCATTACATCACTACTACAGCTTGTGGCAGACTGATTAAAAACACACACTGGCCCGGCCCAGAACCAGAGAGAGAGAGACACACTGGCCTGGCCCAGAACCAGAGAGAGAGAGACACACTGGCCCGGCCCAGAACCAGAGAGAGAGAGACACACTGGCCCGGCCCAGAACCAGAGAGAGACACACTGGCCCGGCCCAGAACCAGAGACAGAGAGACACACTGGCCCGGCCCAGAACCAGAGAGACACACTGGCACGGCCCAGAACCAGAGAGAGACACACTGGCCCGGCCCAGAACCAGAGAGAGACACACTGGCCTGGCCCAGAACCAGAGAGAGACACACTGGCCCGGCCCAGAACCAGAGAGAGAGAGAGACACACTGGCCCGGCCCAGAACCAGAGAGAGACACACTGGCCCGGCCCAGAACCAGAGAGAGACACACTGGCCCGGCCCAGAACCAGAGAGAGACACACTGGCCCGGCCCAGAACCAGAGAGAGACACACTGGCCCGGCCCAGAACCAGAGAGAGACTCACTGGCCCGGCCCAGAACCAGAGAGAGACACACTGGCCCGGCCCAGAACCAGAGAGAGACACACTGGCCCGGCCCAGAACCAGAGAGACACACTGGCCCGGCCCAGAACCAGAGAGAGACACACTGGCCTGGCCCAGAACCAGAGAGAGACACACTGGCCTGGCCCAGAACCAGAGAGAGACACACTGGCCCGGCCCAGAACCAGAGAAAGACACACTGGCCCGGCCCAGAACCAGAGAGAGAAACACTGGCCCGGCTCAGAACCAGAGAGAGACAGACTGGCCCGGCCCAGAACCAGAGAGAGACACACTGGCACGGCCCAGAACCAGAGAGAGACACACTGGCACGGCCCAGAACCAGAGAGAGACACACTGGCACGGCCCAGAACCAGAGAGAGACACACTGGCACGGCCCAGAACCAGAGAGAGACACACTGGCCCAGAACCAGAGAGAGACACACTGGCCCAGAATCAGAGAGAGACACACTGGCCCAGAACCAGAGAGAGACACACTGGCCCAGAACCAGAGAGAGACACACTGGCCCAGAACCAGAGAGAGACACACTGGCCCAGAACCAGAGAAACACACTGGCCCGGCCCAGAACCAGAGAAACACACTGGCCCGGCCCAGAACCAGAGAGAGACACTGGCACGGCCCAAAACCAGAGAGAGACACACTGGCCCAGAACCAGAGAGACACACTGGCACGGCCCAAAACCAGAGAGAGAGACACACTGGCCCAGAACCAGAGAGAGACACTGGCCCAGAACCAGAGAGAGACAGAACGTAGGGGGGCTGGTGTTAGACAGAGAGACAGAAGAATCTAATTGAAGAATCCATAGAATCGAACCCCTTCTGGGGAAATTGGATCGTACTAAACAAACAACAACAAACAGTTATCTATTCAAAACGGAGATGTATGGGTAAACCACTTCCCCAATCTTATTGGCCCTATAACAAAGAACAAAACAGCAAAAACATATACACGATCAATTACAAATCTTAGAATCAACTATTAAAGACTACCAGAACCCACTAGATTCTCCAATTACATTGAATGAACTACAAGACAAAATACAAACCCTACAACCCAAAAAGGCCTGTGGTGTTGAAGGTATCCTCAATGAAATGCTAAAATATACAGACCACAAATTCCATTTGGCTAAACTAAAACATCCTTCTCATCTCTGGCATCTTCCCCAATATTTGGAACCAAGGATTGATAACCCCAATCCACAAAAGCGGAGACAAATTTGACCCTAAAAACTACCGTGGGATATGAGTCAACAGCAATCTTGGGAAAATCCTCTGCATTATCATAAACAGCAGACTTCTACATTTCCCCAGTGAAAACAATGTCCTGAGCAAATGTCAAATTGGCTTTCTACCAAATTACCATATGACCTTAAATGTCTTACGATCTGAAAATGGTCCACCCACACAGACAGTGTGGTAAAGAAGGCGCAACAGCGCCTCTTCAACCTCAGGAAGCTGAAGAAATACGTCTTGGCCCCTTAGACCCTCACAAACTTTTTAGATGCACAATTGAGAACATCCGGTCAGGCTGTATCACAGCCTGGTACGGCAACTGCACCGCCCGAAACCACAGGGCTCTCCAGAGGGTGGTGCGTTCTGCCCAACACATCACCGGGGGCAAACTACCTGCCCTCCAGGACAACTACACCACCCGATGTCACAGGAAGGCCAAAAAGATCATCAAGGACAACAACCACCCGAGCCACTGCCTGTTCACCCCGCTATCATCTAGAAGGTGAGGTCAGCACAGGTGCATCAAAGCTGGGACCGAGAGACTGAAAAACAGCTTCTATCTCAAGGCCATCAGACTGTTAAACAGCCATCACTAGCCGGCTACCACCCAGTTACTCAACCCTGCACCTTAGAGGCTTCTGCCCCATAGACATGGAATCACTGGTCACTTTAATAATGTTTACATACTGCTTTACTCATATGTATATACTGTATTTTAGTCAATGCCACTCCGACATTGCTCGTCCTACTATTTATATATTTCTTAATTCCATGAATTTACTTTTAAAATGTCTGTATTGTTACGAGAAAAATAAGAAAAATAATCATTTTTCTACACACACGATAACGTCGGTTAAAAACATACATTTGACAGAACAGATACATCATTCAGAAGTTATTCAGATCGTTCACTTCTTCCACATTTTGTTACATTACATTCAAAAATGAACTCAATAAAACATTTGTCATCAATCTACACACAATACCACATAATGACAAAGCGAAAATCGTTTTTTTTTTTTAAATGTTTGTCAAAATTGTAACTAATACAAAAAAACTGAAATACCTTATTTACATAAGTATTCAGACCCTTTGCTATGAGACTCTAAATTGAGCTCAGGTGCATCCTGTTTCCATTGATCATCCTTGAGATGTTTCTACAGTTTGATTGGAGTCCACCAGTGGTAAATTCAATTGATTTGGAAAGGCACACACCTGTCTATATAAGGTCCTACAGTTGACAGTGCATGTCAGAGCAAAAACCAATCCATGAGGTCGAAGGAATTGTCCGTAGAGCTCCGAGACAGGATTATGTCGAGGCACAGATCTGGGGAAGGGTACCAATAAATGTCTGCAGCATTGAAGGTCCCCAAGAACACAGTGGCCTCCATCATTCTTAAATGGAGAAGTTTGGAACCACCAAGACTCTTCCTAGAGCTGGCCGCCCGGCCAAAGTGAGCAATTGGGGGAGAAGAGCCTTGATCAGGGAGGTAACCAAGAACCCGATGGTCACTCTGACAGAGCTCCAGAGTTCCTCTGTGGAGATAGGAGAACCTTCCAGAAGGACAACCAACTCTGCAGCACTCAACCAATCAGGCCTTTATGGTAGAGTGGCCAGACGGAAGCCACTCCTCAGTAAAAGGCACATGACAGCCCTCTTGGAGTTTGCCAAAAGGCACCTAAAGGACTCTGACCATGAGAAACAAGATTCTCTGTTCTGATGAAACCAAGATTGAACTCTTTGGCCTGAATGCCAAGCGTCACGTCTGGCGGAAAATTGGCACCATCCCTACGGTGAAGCATGGTGGTGGCAGCATCATGCTGTGGGAATGTTTTTCAGCGGCAGGGACTGGGAGACTAGTCAGGATCGAGGGAAAGATGAACAAAGCAAAGTACAGCGAGATCCTTGATGAAAACCTGCTCCAGAGCGCTCAGGACCTCAGACTGGGGTGAAGGTTCCCCTTCCAACAGGACAATGACCCTAAGCACACAGACAAGACAACGCAGGAGTGGCGTTGGGACAAGTGTCTGAATGTCCTTGAGTGGCCCAGCCAGAGTTCGGACTTGAACCCGATTGAACATCTCTGAAGAGACCTGAAAATAGCTGTGCAGCGACGCTCCCCATCCAACCTGACAGAGCTTGAGAGGATCTGCAGAGAAGAATGGAAGAAACTTCCCAAATACAGATGTGCCAAGCTTGTAGCTTCATACCCAAGAAGACCTGAGGCTGTAATCGCTGTCAAAGGTGCTTCAACAAAGTACTGAGTAAAGGGCTTGAATACTTATGTAAAAAAAAAAATATATATATATATATATATTTGCTTTGTCATTAGGGAATATAGTATGAGAATTATTTTTTAATCCATTTTAGAATAAGGCAGTAGTAACGTAACAAAATGTGGAAAAAGTCAAGGGGTCTGAATACTTCCTGAATGTACTGTATTCACTGTATACATTTTTCAACCCTGGTGAGCCCTTGCATTAATCCAGTCTTGATCAACATACAATAAAACACATTAAACTACTATTAAAAAAACCTGTGATTATACACAACAATACACGAAAAGCAAAACAATCATAAAAAAACAGGCACATTCTTCAGTAAAAAGGTCACCCCTAACAACCGTCTGAAATGCCCTAAAAGGCAGCAGTTCCTCCAAATTTTAAAGTGCATCGTAGATCATTCAACACTAAAACGAATGGCAGATATACCTCAGTGTAGATGGAAAGGGTCTGCAGAGTTAGCAAAAAGGTCTAGTATCCCATTAAGGCTGAAGTTTATGCAGGAGGGCTTTATAAACAAAAAGAGTGTAATGCTATGATCTACAGTCCCTTCAGAGAGTATTGACACCACTTGACCTTTACTCCATTTTGTTGTGTTACAAAGTGAAATTAAAATGGATTTTTTTTTTTTTAATTTAAATGTGTCAACGATCTACACAAAAATCCTCTAAAGTTCTGTCAAGTCGATTGTTGATCATTGCTAGAAAGCCATTTTCAAGTCTTGCCATAGATTTAAGCCGATTCAAGTCAAAACTGTAACTAGACCACTCAGGAACATTCACAGCCATTAAAATCTGTAACTGTTTTAAAGTCACCATTGACCTCGTGGTGAAATCCCTGAGCTGTTTGTTCCCTTCCTGACTAAAGATGTTTAATTTATACATTTAGAACATTACCTAAAATTATACAAAATTCCACTTTAACATTATGGGGTATTGTGTGTAAGCCTCAATTTAATCCATTTTAAATTCAGATTTTAACAACAAAATGTGAAAAAAGTCAAGGGGTGTGAATACCATGTCACAAGGATCTGTACACAATTCCTGAAAGCTGAAAATGTCCCAGTTCTTCCATGACCTGTATATTCAGACATGTCACCCATTGAGCATGTGTGGGATGCTCTGGATCGACGTGTACGACAGCGTGTTCCAGTTCCCGCCAATATCCAGCCACTTCACACAGCCATTGAAGAGGAGTGGGACAATATTCCCCAGGCCACAATCAACAGCCTGATCAACTCTATGTGAAGGAGATGTGTCGCTCTGCATGAGGCAAATGGTCACACCAGATACTGACTGGTTTTCTGATCCACACCACTACCTTTCTTTTAAAGGTATCTGTGACTAACAGATACATATCTGTACTCCCAGTCATGTGAAATCCATAGAATAGGGCCTAATGAATTTATTTCTATTGACAGATTTCCTTAAATGAACTGTAACTCGGTAAAATCTATGAAATTGTTCAATTTATATTTTTGTTCAGTGTATATAGACAATAATCGCCATAGTCTATAAAAATCGGTATGAATGTTGGCTCAATGATTTGTTTTCTGCTATTTAATGAAAAGGCATGACAATCCAGACGTCTAGATAAGGTGTATGTAAACTTCCGACTTCAACTGTATGTACTGTAAAGGTGGGGGACAAATCAGTGAGGGCACTATCCAATGTACATAAACATTAATCATCAGATATATTTTTCAGTGTTTTGGACACTATCTACATAGAAATAAGACCTACTAAAAGTGTTCACAAAGAACTTTGGGA
This sequence comes from Salmo trutta, assembly GCF_901001165.1. Taxonomy (NCBI): domain Eukaryota; kingdom Metazoa; phylum Chordata; class Actinopteri; order Salmoniformes; family Salmonidae; genus Salmo; species Salmo trutta. The sequence continues at coordinate 42,396,958 of NC_042989.1, forward strand.
TCAGAAAATTTGCCTCCTCAAGTCTTTCCAGCTCATACAACAACACGTCTAAGTCGGGACAACGTGTCTAGGCTGCGTAGAGACTGGAGACCTGGAGGCTAACAGGGCAGGGAGGAAATCTTGGTGGCGCCAGCTATCTACAGCCATAGAATGGCATATTAGAACGGTCTGGGACGGGGCTGAGCTGAGGAGGAGGATGGGGGCAGACTGACTGAACCCAGGGGGAGTTCCAAGGTGTTAGAGTAAGCATTAATAGCAAATATCAGACAAATTATCCGACTGTACTGTGTGTGTGTGTGTGTGTGTGTGTGTGTGTGTGTGTGTGTGTGTGTGTGTGTGTGTGTGTGTGTGTGTGTGTGTGTGTGTGTGTGTGAGATGAGCATGGCAGTGTGTGTGTGTGGATATAGAGATGTGCGGACATAACGCTTGGCCGATTCTCTTCCTCTCCTGCCTCCTGCCAAAACCACACGATGGGTCGGCTCAATGTAAACGAGGAAATTGCTGTTTGAATTGAAGCCTCAGTAGCTGGGAGCCATCATTTCCTCTTTCAGACTGTTACTTCTGCATTCCAATGATACAGACAGAAGACAAAGAGTCTTTAAAAACAAAAAAAAGACTTCATTTGCATCTTCTTTGTCTCAAAAGGCCTTTAGAAAAGAGGACATGCTCAGGGCAAAAAAGACAGCTCCACATTATGTTCCCCCAGGTCGCCTGTACTCTGACAGCACAGCCTGTGTTGGGTTGTGTTGTCCTCTGTAGCTCAGTTTGTCCAGTATGGTGCTTGCAATGGCAGGATAGTGGGTTCGATTCCCTGGACAACCCATATGTAATATGTAATATGCACGGTTAATTAAGTCGGGAAAAAAAGCATCTGCTAAATGGAAAATATTTATTATATATTAACTGTAAGATATAAAAATGACACTGAGGACAAGAGAAAAAAGAAAAAAAACATTGTTGACGGAAGTTATTGGTTGTGGATGAGAGAAGCTAACAAGGAGTTCCTGTCTAAAATACAAACCTCTCAGAACCCATCTCACCTACCGGATAGGAACATTAAACCGGAACCTTACTGCCCCCGCTGGATGACAGGAGTATTACAAACAAACTGATATCAACAGCCCTGCTGGATGACAGGAGTATTACAACCAAACTGATATCAACAGCTGGATGACAGGAGTATTACAACCAAACTGTTATCAACAGCTGGATGACAGGAGTATTACAACCAAACTGTTATCAACAGCTGGATGACAGGAGTATTACAACCAAACTGATATCAACAGCCCTGCTGGATGACAGGAGTATTACAACCAAACTGATATCAACAGCCCTGCTGGATGACAGGAGTATTACAACCAAACTGATATCAACAGCCCTGCTGGATGACAGGAGTATTACAACCAAACTGTTAAACAGCCCTGCTGGATGACAGGAGTATTACAACCACACTGATATCAACAGCCCTGCTGGATGACAGGAGTATTACAACCAAACTGTTATCAACAGCCCAGCTGGATGACAGGAGTATTACAACCAAACTGATATCAACAGCTGGATGACAGGAGTATTACAACCAAACTGATATCAACAGCCCTGCTGGATGGCAGGAGTATTACAACCAAACTGTTATCAACAGCCCTGCTGGATGACAGGAGTATTACAACCAAACTGATATCAACAGCCCTGCTGGATGACAGGAGTATTACAACCAAACTGTTATCAACAGCCCAGCTGGATGACAGGAGTATTACAACCAAACTGTTATCAACAGCCCTGCTGGATGACAGGAGTATTACAACCAAACTGATATCAACAGCTGGATGACAGGAGTATTACAACCAAACTGATATCAACAGCCCTGCTGGATGACAGGAGTATTACAACCAAACTGTTATCAACAGCCCTGCTGGATGACAGGAGTATTACAACCAAACTGATATCAACAGCCCTGCTGGATGACAGGAGTATTACAACCAAACTGTTATCAACAGCCCAGCTGGATGACAGGAGTATTACAACCAAACTGTTATCAACAGCTGGATGACAGGAGTATTACAACCAAACTGATATCAACAGCCCTGCTGGATGACAGGAGTATTACAACCAAACTGATATCAACAGCTGGATGACAGGAGTATTACAACCAAACTGATATCAACAGCCCTGCTGGATGACAGGAGTATTACAACCAAACTGTTGTCAACAGCCCTGCTGGATGACAGGAGTATTACAACCAAACTGTTGTCAACAGCCCTGCTGGATGACAGGAGTATTACAACCAAACTGATGGATGACAGGAGTAATACTACCAAACTGCTGGATGACAGGATGACGGTACACATTAGCCCTATGCTAGCCTCACTAGGTGACAGTGATTATATCCTGGAACAAGTTCTGCATCAGCCAATTAAAATCATTGACGTAGTTGGACACGTTCCAACACACGGAAGCGTCCCTAACGTACCTCAGTCCAACAGTTGTTCACGGAAGCGTCCCTAACGTACCTCAGTCCAACAGTTGTTCATGGAAGCGTCCCTAACATACCTCAGTCCAACAGCACGTTCTGATCATCAAAGCAACTATCAGGTGTATTTGACTGACTGGTCTGATTTTTTACCTTTATTTAACGAGGAAAGTCAGTTAAGAACAAATTCTTCTTTTCAATTATGGCCTAGGAACAGTGGGTTAACTGCCTTGTTCAGGGGCAGAACGACAGATTTTTACCTTGTCAGCTCAGGGATTAGATCTTGCAACCTTTTGGTTACTAGTCCAACGCTCTAACCACTAGGCTACCTGCCGCCCCAAAACAGATGTAAAGTGCCTAGTCCACGTAATCGCCCCAGATTGGATTCAAATGTCACACGAGTCCGTCCGTTCCCCTCCATCCCCACCTGCTTTGTTACATATGTGATATTAAGACTGGAGGATGAGCATTACAATGTGAACAGTAGGATTTTAGGTTGTTAATCTCTTGTTATCCTACAGATGGCAGTATTGCAGCTCTTGTTAAAGTAGTTTAATCATGAGTCTCGGAGGACTCAAATCAACAGTCTTAAGGAAGGAACACTAGGCTGTTTCAGTATCTGATGTGGAATGACTTCTATTTAATAAAGTCATCTAACTCTCAGACTATGGGAGGCACACAGTACTACGTAGAGCCATGACTACATGGAACTCTATTCCATATCAAGTAACTCATGCCAGTAGTAAAATTAGATTAAAAAAAAATTTAAAAAAATTAAAAATAAGTTTTTTAAAACACCTAATTGGACAGCGGGGACTGTGAAGCAACACAAACATTGGCACAGACACACGTTAGCATGGATTTAGTACTGTATATATGTAGCAGTTGTGGAGTAGGGGCCTGAGGGCATGCAGTCTGAATGTATTGTAATGTTTTTATAATTGTATAAACTGCCTTCATTTTGCTGGACTCCAGGAAGAGTAGCTGCTGCCTTGGCAAGAACTAATGGGGATCCATAATAAACCCCAGGAAGAGTAGCTGCTGCCTTGACAGGAACTAATGGGGATCCATAATAAACCCCAGGAAGAGTAGCTGCTGCCTTGGCAGGAACTAATGGGGATCCATAATAAACCCCAGGAAGAGTAGCTGCTGCCTTGGCAGGAACTAATGGGGATCCATAATAAACCCCAGGAAGAGTAGCTGCTGCCTTGGCAGGAACTAATGGGGATCCATAATAAACCCCAGGAAGAGTAGCTGCTGCCTTGGCAGGAACTAATGGGGATCCATAATAAACCCCAGGAAGAGTAGCTGCTGCCTTGACAGGAACTAATGTGGATCCATAATAAATACAAATTAACCTTTTCTGTAGACTTCTATAGGAAGTCCAACATAGCTATAGCCTATATCCACTCACATCAGATAGTGTGCTTATGTTCTAACCTACTAATGCATATGGCATTTTGTATGGTACACCCTCAATTCACCATGAACCCCATTAACCACCTTGGTCCTATTCCATATGTTGCCTTGGCTACCAGGCCACGGAGGTGAATGGCTGGTGGGTGCCTACCCATGAAGTGACTACGCACTCTCCTGGTGGGGAGATGTTAGTGTAGGCTATCACTAGTTGGCTATATTCTTATGCAGGCCTACAGCGTTTTAAAGGCTACGCATTATTATAATCCTCCACTTCATTACATGCGTTTTGAATCGAGGAACAAGGAACAGTTATTTTCTCAAGTAAAAATAAATTGACAGAAAAGGGGCTGGTGGATATAAAGGCTAAAGCTCTTTGATAGGTTAACTGTCCTAGGTAAGAAATGACACCTTGCAGTCATCTATGTGGTTATAAACCATCTGAGCCATGTGGTTATAAACCATCTAAGACATGTGGTTATAAACCATCTGAGCCATGTGGTTATAAACCATCTGAGCCATGTGGTTATAAACCATCTAAGACATGTGGTTATAAACCATCTGAGCCATGTGGTTATAAACCATCTGAGCCATGTGGTTATAAGCCATCTGAGCCATGTGGTTATAAGCCATCTGAGCCATGTGGTTATAAACCATCTGAGCCATGTGGTTATAAACCATCTAAGCCATGTGAGCCATGTGGTTATAAACCATCTAAGACATGTGGTTATAAACCATCTGAGCCATGTGGTTATAAACCATCTGAGCCATGTGGTTATAAACCATCTGAGCCATGTGGTTATAAACCATCTGAGCCATGTGGTTATAAACCATCTGAGCCATGTGGTTATAAACCATCTGAGCCATGTGGTTATAAACCATCTGAGCCATGTGGTTATAAACCATCTGAGCCATGTGGTTATAAACCATCTAAGCTATGTGGTTATAACGTATGTGGTTGTATGATTTGTAGAGAAATGGACTGTAACAGAATGACTGGGTAGTGTCTTTAAATGTTCTCCTGACGTGGTCACGTTAAAGGGGAGTAAATGGACAGTGCTGGCGGAGTCAGCCAGGCTTAACTTCAGTGGAGGAACCAGGTTTAACTGTTCTAGGTTGAGACAAAAACACCAAAACAATAACCCTAAAGACTGCTGGAGATGGAAAGAACTTACATTTCATTAGAAAAATAGTCACAATAATGTATTTGGTTATAATTTAGATTATATCTGTTGCTGAGCTTACTTACATTTTTTATTTTAATAAATGGTTTCAGAATATAAATCACTGTCAGCTGGTGAGGTTAGCATAGGGCTAATGTTTGCTATGTTATCTGATGGGAGGACCAGCTACAATTTAGCATTCTCTCACATGCAAGTTAAGCGATTAAAATGGCTGCTTATGTGATGGCTGCAGTTTAAAATTAAAATGGCTGCTTATGTTCGCAAGTACGGCCCCATCATTTTCAAGTTCCAACCATAACACAATGAATAGTCCAAATATAAAATGAAGTGGCATTAAGTCTGTCGACGATAAACATAGCCAACAGTAATTAGTTTGTTTTAGTGTTTAAAGTAATATTGCATCGTAAGTGTGAAGTAGGCTACACAAAAATTGAAACAAAAGAAGTAGCAAGTCCATAGACAAACAATATGACGTATAGTAATTTAAGCATATCCATTATCTAATACCAGAAAGGCAGGATATTAATCTACATACTGCTGAGCCAGGGGAAAGAAATTATAGCAAGAAAACATTAGTACCCATATCAATGGGGATGTCAGTCCAGTTGAGGGCACACTTCTGAGTGCAGACCCCCTCCTCGTTGAGCACCACCGTGAGGTCATCCTGGCCCACCGCCACCTTCCCATCAGCCAGGGGGACCACCAGGGGCTCCAGCTGCTTCCCCGTGGGGAAGAGCTCCTTGATGGAGCCACGACCATCCATCTGGAGGATAAAGAGACAGATGTCAGGGGAGAAAGAGGGGAATAACACTACCAATCTCTTTCTCTCCGTTCCTGTCCTGATTCAGAGCTGAAACAAATGACCAGGTGAAAGCTAGTGAAAAGCTAAACAGCCTAATTATAAGCTTCCACCATATTATTGTTAACTTGTCAAGTCTTCTCCAATCAGTGCAGACGAAGAGGGTAATTGACAGAGAGGTCAAAGCCCCTCTTCATAATAATAGCTCATATACATAATATATCCTATTAGAAGATGTCTTTCGACAGGTTCACATGAAATCCAAAACACAGCGTTTCCTGTTTTTGTGCCCCACTGACCCGGATGAGGTAGTAGTCTCTCTTGAAGCCAACACAGATGGAGTTCTGACACCAGGCCATGGACTTAGGGATGTCTGGAGCAGAAAAGTCCCCCTGATAGACAAATAAAAATAAAAAAACACTTCAGGTTAATACTTATTGGTTAACAAAATCCTTCTAAATGTGAGGTCTGCATTTTTCCTCAATCATTCCCATGTTCTCTGGTAAGAGTCTGTCCACTCACACACCCATCTTGCAGGCCTGGAATTTCGTGATTTTATGGGTAAGGTCATTTGGCCTTCAAGAGGAGCCCAATCTGCCAGGGCACCAAGGTCACCGAGACCATCAGCCAGGTCACCGAGGCCATCTGCCAGGGCACCATCTGCCAGGGCACCATCTGCCAGGGCACCATCTGCCAGGGCACCATCTGCCAGGGCACCATCTGCCAGGGCACCATCTGCCAGGGCACCATCTGCCAGGGCACCATCTGCCAGGGCACCGAGGCCATCAGCCAGGGCACTGAGGCCATTAACCAAAATAGCCAAATTAAATAGATTTGAAAAACACAAGCTATTCTGTTAAGAAAAACATAAGTGTATGTAAATGCCCATAAATAAAGATCCTGTCAAGCTCAGCAAGGTTGGATGGGGAGCGTCGCTGCAAGGTTGGATGTGGAGCGTCGCTGCAAGGTTGGATGGGGAGCGTCGCGGCAAGGTTGGATGGGGAGCGTCGCTGCAAGGTTGGATGGGGAGCGTCGCTGCAAGGTTGGACGGGGAGCGTCGATGCACAGCTATTTTGATGAAAACCTGCTCCAGAGCGCTCAGGACCTCAGACTGGGTTCACCTGAAGGTTCACCTTTCAACAGGACAACGACCCTAAGCACACAGCCATAACAACGCAGGAGTGGCTTCTCGACAAGTCTCTGAATGTCCTTGAGTGGCCCAGCCAGAGCCCGGACTTGAACCCGATTGAACATCTCTGGAGAGACCTGAAAATAACTGTGCAGCGACGCTCCCCATCCAACCTGACAGAGCTTGGGAGGATCTGCAGAGAAGAATGGGATGAACTCCACAAATACAGGTGTGCCAAGCTTGTAGCGTCATACACCAAGAAGAATCGAGGCTGTAATCGCTGCCAAAGGTGCTTCAACAAAGTACTGAGTAAAGGGTCTGAATACTTAAGTAAATGTGATATTTCAGTTTTTAAATTTGTAAACATTTCTAAAAACGTCTTTTTGCTTTGTCATTATGGGGTATTGTGTGTAGATTGATGAAGGAAAAAAACAATTGAATCAATTTTAGAATAAGACTGTAGCGTAAAAAAATGTGGAAATAGTCAAGGGGTCTGAATACTTTCCCGAATGCACTGTATATATATTGTCGGAATTCAATAAAAAGGGTGGGTGCCATTACATCCCAGATGTGTCGGTCTTCACTGGTAACCTACTTCAGAGCTGAGATGCCTGAGAAGGACTCGATCACGTGACGGCCATTGGCTAATAAGAACTGATCTATCTGAGACAGCCATGTGAGTGAGTGGCGGCTTCGGAACAGGGCGATTGGCAGCCAGGAGAAGGGAATTATAATATTCAGCCAGGACACAAGGCAGGGATTTTTAGGGGGCGGTGCAGCCACACAAGGGTGCATCAACGGCCATGGCTGTTGATGCCGCCGGGATATCTGAGGCCTGCCATCTTGTCTCCCTCTCTCACCTGTAAAGTCCCTGTCTTACCTGCAGCTCATAGAACTCCCCGTCTCACCTGCAGCTCATAGAACTCCCCGTCTCACCTGCAGCTCATAGAACTCCCTGTCTCACCTGTAGCTCATAGAACTCCCTGTCTCACCTGTAGCTCATAGAACTCCCTGTCTCACCTGTAGCTCATAGAACTCCCTGTCTCACCTGCAGCTCATAGAACTCCCTGTCTCACCTGTAGCTCATAGAACTCCCTGTCTCACCTGTAGCTCATAGAACTCCCTGTCTCACCTGTAGCTCATAGAACTCCCTGTCTCACCTGTAGCTCATAGAACTCCCTGTCTCACCTGCAGCTCATAGAACTCCCTGTCTCACCTGTAGCTCATAGAACTCCCTGTCTCACCTGCAGCTCATAGAACTCCCTGTCCTTCCAGTAATACAGCTGAAGCTTCTTCTTCACTGCAACACACATCCTCAGCTGGGCCTCTCCTGTAGGGGACAGCTGCAGGAAGAAGCAGAAGAAGACTACATGTCCATTGTCACAGGGGGAAAAAAAAGAATTTTGTGATACAATTTCACAGATTTTTACATGAAATATCTTTACAAGAGCTACAGATAAATACAATGAACTGGTTCACATCGAGACATTTACAAACTATGTCACCAGAGCTGCATTTTACCTGCAGGTCACAGGCGAAGAGCGTTGCCCCTTTGGCCTTGGAGACCACAGTAATCTGCTGGAAGGTCAACAGATCATGAACATGGATGTTGTTCTCTGTAGAGGGAGAGATAAACACACATGCAGACACACACGTACGCATGCACACAAGACACACACAAAAAACAGACAATATTAAAAACAACCTTTGACTTATGGATTACTGAGATTAACCAACCTCATGTTCATGTGAACAATATGGCCGTTTGTTTTGCTGAGGGAAAAATGTTTTACCTAGTAGACTAATGAGGATCTTGTACTGTGAGACAATGAAGAGCTGTGAGGAACAGAAGAAAAAGACCACAGGTGAAACTGAGATGGGGACAATGGTAACCTGAGTGAGTGTCAAGTCTGTTATGTCACCAACTCCTTGTCAGTCAGGGAGAGCAACGGAGTTGGCTGTAGCACATCACAGATCTGGAACAACAGTGTCTACTAGATTTGTGTCAATCTGTGGTACTTTAAAAAAAATTATGTAATTCCTGTCACATCAACAGAATGAGAAGTGTGTATACATTACGAGAGACAGTCACTGAAAGGGGTCCTATTGGGACAGTGACTTAAAAGCCTGGAGGGGGGACAGAGAGAGACCTCGCAGCCCCCTCCATCTTCATCTGCCTACCTGCTGGATCTTCTTGGAGAAGTTCTTGTTGGATTTCTCCAGAGTCACCTCAAACCTGTTGGTACCTACGAGAAAGATAGAGAGAGAGTGGATATGTTTCCTTGTTTGAGACACCCTGCTACAGGACGAGGTAATAACACAATGACAATGGAAACTATTGCTCACCGAAGCCAACTATACACACACACAAAAACACAGGACAGAGGCTGAAAGCAGAGGTCTCTCTCTCATTCACCTGCATCTTTTTTGATTCTGTAGAGCAGCAGATGGCCTGGTTTGGTCCCAACTAGAAGCCAGTCCTCTGTGACGTGATAGGAAATAGAAATAGGAAATAGAAGGACCTCAGCATGGTTATGTCCCAAATGGCACCTATTTCCTTATGTGGTGTACTACTTTTAATAAGAACCCATAGGGCTCCTGTTAAATACATAGGAATTAGGGTGTCATTTGGGACACATCCTATGAGGACATCAACTGGGAGCCATTATAATACAATGGTATTCATTCAATATAACTTGGTCTCTAATAAATCTCTCTGTCATCGACAGGGTTGCCCAACACTTTGTTTACAATTGTCTGTCACCTCAAAACTCATCAAACTATAAATTGGTTAGCTGGCAAAGTTATCAGCTGGCTAACGTTAAAATGGTAAACAAACCAGCCAAGCTAGCTAGAGTTCATGTCAACAAACAATAATGTGCTGTTAGCTAGATAGATAGATAGCTAGATAGATAACTAGATAGATAGCTAAAGTTAGCTAACAATATCAATTTACCCCAGGCCGCAAGACAGTCAATCTGAAGAGGCAGTTTCTCCAGGATTGGTACCGGTTCGTAAGCGTCATGCATTGTGGAGTTTTCCTGGTAACGGTTGGTAGAAACCGTCGTTTCGCTTTAGCTAGCTATGCTAATGTTTACTAGCCAACCAGTATGACAACAAAACACTTTAACGTTGGGTAACGTTTTAAAAGGCACGGCTAAAATGTCATATCCCCCCTCCCTCTCCCGACCAAACCCGTTTATTTAATCCGTATTGGTGACTTGAAGATAATTCCTGTCATTCGTTGAAGCCATTACAACCAAGCAAGTTACGTCCAATTCCTCTATCCAGCTAACTAGCGTTAACACACATGCTAACGAGCTAGCTAGCAAGCTAACTACATTCCATAGCCATCATCCCATCGCTAGTCTTCACCGACAAAACACTTGATAAACTTGATTTTTTTTTTGGCAAGAAAATCAGAAATTACTAGATAAATAATTTTCGTGCAAGTTGCTCTGTTTGCTAAAAAAAAAAAATTATAATAATAATAATAAAAAATAATAATAAATCTATCTATCTATCTGGCTGGCAATCTGGCTGACTGGCTATCTGGCTGGCTGGCTGGCTGGCTGGCTATCTGGCTGACTGGCTATCTGGCTGGCTGGCGGACTGACTGGCTGACTGGCTCCTCTCACGGTTGAACGTCGTCAGCCCCGGTCTGCTACAGACACATGACTGAAGTCAGTCCACTCACGAGGGAAGAATTAAAAACAAGACGCACATTCCCGATCCACAAAGCACCGGGTGGAGGAGAGAATACCATGCATTGATTGTAATGAAGCTTGGGTGAACAACAAGCAGGTCAATTTCATCTCAAATGAATACTATTTACTATGTTGGATTCATTTGTATAATTATGACAACGTGGGATTCATATAAATACACTTTAATAGCAGAATAAACAGCAAAAAAGACATACAATAACCTGACAAATAAGAAACTACAATACAGACTCACCTTAATGTTGTCTTTATTTCCTGCTACAAAAACAAATCGAAACCTTGGCTGCAATGCATGACAATCTAACAATACAAAACCATATAGTGTACAAAAATAAATGACTAGTCCTAGACTGGCCACATATTGCAGTTGAATAAATGACTTGTCCTAAACCTAAAATTACCTTAGGTGGTGGCAGAATACTGTGGCAGAATAGAGAGGCAGAATAGATTGGAAATAGTGGCAGAATAAATTGAACATATTGGCAGAATATAGTGGCAGAATAGAGATGCAGAATAGATTGGCAGAATAGAGTTGAAACAGTGGCAGAATAGATTGGCAGAATACTGTACATACAGAATAGAATAAAAATATAATTATAATGCATTCATAGCAAATATCAGACATACTGTACCTAGTGTGTGGTAATACTATTATAGCTAGGTGGCAGTGGCAGACAGGGCAGACCGACTCACTCCCTCTCTGGGCCAAGTGATTTAGGCCGTTTGAGTCCCAAATTGCACCCTTCTCCCTATGTAGTGCACTACTTTTGACCAGGACCTATAAGAAATAGGGTGCCATTTGGGACTTAGACCCTAGATTTATTAAACTGCAAATCTTCAACATTGTCAGAATTATAATATACGTAAAGTACTGTCAGCCCACTCATGGTCAACAGTAGTCCACTACCCTATAGACCCTGGTCAACAGTAGTCCACTACCCTATAGACCCTGGTCAACAGTAGTCCACTACCCTGGTCAACAGTAGTCCACTACTTTATTGATCCTGGTCAACAGTAGTCCACTACCCTGGTCAACAGTAGTCCACTACCCTATAGACCCTGGTCAACAGTAGTCCACTACCCTGGTCAACAGTAGTCCACTACCCTATTGATCCTGGTCAACAGTAGTCCACTACCCTATAGACCCTGGTCAACAGTAGTCCACTACCCTGGTCAACAGTAGTCCACTACCCTATAGACCCTGGTCTACAGTAGTCCACTACCCTATAGACCCTGGTCAACAGTAGTCCACTACCCTATAGACCCTGGTCTACAGTAGTCCACTACCCTATAGACCCTGGTCAACAGTAATCCACTACCCTATAGACCCTGGTCAACAGTAGTCCACTACCCTATAGACCCTGGTCTACAGTAGTCCACTACCCTATAGACCCTGGTCTACAGTAGTCCACTACCCTGGTCAACAGTAGTCCACTACCCTGGTCTACAGTAGTCCACTACCCTATAGACCCTGGTCTACAGTAGTCCACTACCCTGGTCAACAGTAGTCCACTACCCTGGTCTACAGTAGTCCACTACCCTATAGACCCTGGTCTACAGTAGTCCACTACCCTATAGACCCTGGTCAACAGTAGTCCACTACCCTATAGACCCTGGTCTACAGTAGTCCACTACCCTATAGACCCTGGTCTACAGTAGTCCACTACCCTATAGACCCTGGTCAACAGTAGTCCACTACCCTATAGACCCTGGTCTACAGTAGTCCACTACCCTATAGACCCTGGTCTACAGTAGTCCACTACCCTGGTCAACAGTAGTCCACTACCCTGGTCTACAGTAGTCCACTACCCTGGTCTACAGTAGTCCACTACCCTGGTCAACAGTAGTCCACTACCCTGGTCTACAGTAGTCCACTACCCTGGTCTACAGTAGTCCACTACCCTGGTCAACAGTAGTCCACTACCCTGGTCTACAGTAGTCCACTACCCTATAGACCCTGGTCTACAGTAGTCCACTACCCTATAGACCCTGGTCAACAGTAGTCCACTACCCTATAGACCCTGGTCAACAGTAGTCCACTACCCTATAGACCCTGGTCTACAGTAGTCCACTACCCTATAGACCCTGGTCAACAGTAGTCCACTACCCTGGTCAACAGTAGTCCACTACCCTGGTCTACAGTAGTCCACTACCCTATAGACCCTGGTCAACAGTAGTCCACTACCCTATAGACCCTGGTCTACAGTAGTCCACTACCCTATAGACCCTGGTCTACAGTAGTCCACTACCCTATAGACCCTGGTCTACAGTAGTCCACTACCCTATAGACCCTGGTCTACAGTAGTCCACTACCCTATAGACCCTGGTCAACAGTAGTCCACTACCCTGGTCAACAGTAGTCCACTACCCTGGTCTACAGTAGTCCACTACCCTATAGACCCTGGTCAACAGTAGTCCACTACCCTATAGACCCTGGTCTACAGTAGTCCACTACCCTATAGACCCTGGTCTACAGTAGTCCACTACCCTATAGACCCTGGTCTACAGTAGTCCACTACTCTATAGACCCTGGTCTACAGTAGTCCACTACTCTATAGACCCTGGTCTACAGTAGTCCACTACCCTATAGACCCTGGTCTACAGTAGTCCACTACCCTATAGACCCTGGTCTACAGTAGTCCACTACTCTATAGACCCTGGTCTACAGTAGTCCACTACCCTATAGACCCTGGTCTACAGTAGTCCACTACCCTGGTCAACAGTAGTCCACTACCCTGGTCTACAGTAGTCCACTACCCTATAGACCCTGGTCAACAGTAGTCCACTACCCTGGTCTACAGTAGTCCACTACTCTATAGACCCTGGTCTACAGTAGTCCACTACCCTGGTCTACAGTAGTCCACTACCCTATAGACCCTGGTCTACAGTAGTCCACTACCCTGGTCTACAGTAGTCCACTACCCTATAGACCCTGGTCTACAGTAGTCCACTACCCTGGTCTACAGTAGTCCACTACCCTATAGACCCTGGTCTACAGTAGTCCACTACTCTATAGACCCTGGTCTACAGTAGTCCACTACTCTATAGACCCTGGTCTACAGTAGTCCACTACCCTATAGACCCTGGTCTACAGTAGTCCACTACCCTGGTCAACAGTAGTCCACTACCCTGGTCTACAGTAGTCCACTACCCTGGTCTACAGTAGTCCACTACCCTATAGACCCTGGTCTACAGTAGTCCACTACCCTGGTCAACAGTAGTCCACTACCCTATGGGTCCTGGTCTACAGTAGTCCACTACCCTGGTCAACAGTAGTCCACTACCCTATGGGTCCTGGTCTACAGTAGTCCACTACCCTATAGACCCTGGTCAACAGTAGTCCACTACCCTGGTCAACAGTAGTCCACTACCCTATGGGTCCTGGTCTACAGTAGTCCACTACCCTATAGACCCTGGTCAACAGTAGTCCACTACCCTGGTCTACAGTAGTCCACTACCCTATAGACCCTGGTCAACAGTAGTCCACTACCCTGGTCTACAGTAGTCCACTACTCTATAGACCCTGGTCTACAGTAGTCCACTACCCTGGTCTACAGTAGTCCACTACCCTATAGACCCTGGTCTACAGTAGTCCACTACCCTGGTCTACAGTAGTCCACTACCCTATAGACCCTGGTCTACAGTAGTCCACTACCCTGGTCTACAGTAGTCCACTACCCTATAGACCCTGGTCTACAGTAGTCCACTACTCTATAGACCCTGGTCTACAGTAGTCCACTACTCTATAGACCCTGGTCTACAGTAGTCCACTACCCTATAGACCCTGGTCTACAGTAGTCCACTACCCTGGTCAACAGTAGTCCACTACCCTGGTCTACAGTAGTCCACTACCCTGGTCTACAGTAGTCCACTACCCTATAGACCCTGGTCTACAGTAGTCCACTACCCTGGTCAACAGTAGTCCACTACCCTATGGGTCCTGGTCTACAGTAGTCCACTACCCTGGTCAACAGTAGTCCACTACCCTATGGGTCCTGGTCTACAGTAGTCCACTACCCTATAGACCCTGGTCAACAGTAGTCCACTACCCTGGTCTACAGTAGTCCACTACCCTATAGACCCTGGTCTACAGTAGTCCACTACCCTATAGACCCTGGTCAACAGTAGTCCACTACCCTATAGACCCTGGTCTACAGTAGTCCACTACCCTATAGACCCTGGTCTACAGTAGTCCACTACCCTATAGACCCTGGTCTACAGTAGTCCACTACCCTATAGACCCTGGTCTACAGTAGTCCACTACCCTATAGACCCTGGTCAACAGTAGTCCACTACCCTATAGACCCTGGTCAACAGTAGTCCACTACCCTGGTCTACAGTAGTCCACTACCCTATAGACCCTGGTCTACAGTAGTCCACTACCCTATAGACCCTGGTCAACAGTAGTCCACTACCCTATAGACCCTGGTCTACAGTAGTCCACTACCCTATAGACCCTGGTCTACAGTAGTCCACTACCCTATAGACCCTGGTCTACAGTAGTCCACTACTCTATAGACCCTGGTCTACAGTAGTCCACTACCCTATGGGTCCTGGTCTACAGTAGTCCACTACCCTGGTCTACAGTAGTCCACTACTCTATAGACCCTGGTCTACAGTAGTCCACTACCCTATGGGTCCTGGTCTACAGTAGTCCACTACCCTATAGACCCTGGTCAACAGTAGTCCACTACCCTGGTCTACAGTAGTCCACTACCCTATAGACCCTGGTCAACAGTAGTCCACTACCCTGGTCTACAGTAGTCCACTACTCTATAGACCCTGGTCTACAGTAGTCCACTACCCTGGTCTACAGTAGTCCACTACCCTATAGACCCTGGTCTACAGTAGTCCACTACCCTGGTCTACAGTAGTCCACTACCCTATAGACCCTGGTCTACAGTAGTCCACTACCCTGGTCTACAGTAGTCCACTACCCTATAGACCCTGGTCTACAGTAGTCCACTACTCTATAGACCCTGGTCTACAGTAGTCCACTACTCTATAGACCCTGGTCTACAGTAGTCCACTACCCTATAGACCCTGGTCTACAGTAGTCCACTACCCTGGTCAACAGTAGTCCACTACCCTGGTCTACAGTAGTCCACTACCCTGGTCTACAGTAGTCCACTACCCTATAGACCCTGGTCTACAGTAGTCCACTACCCTGGTCAACAGTAGTCCACTACCCTATGGGTCCTGGTCTACAGTAGTCCACTACCCTGGTCAACAGTAGTCCACTACCCTATGGGTCCTGGTCTACAGTAGTCCACTACCCTATAGACCCTGGTCAACAGTAGTCCACTACCCTGGTCTACAGTAGTCCACTACCCTATAGACCCTGGTCTACAGTAGTCCACTACCCTATAGACCCTGGTCAACAGTAGTCCACTACCCTATAGACCCTGGTCTACAGTAGTCCACTACCCTATAGACCCTGGTCTACAGTAGTCCACTACCCTATAGACCCTGGTCTACAGTAGTCCACTACCCTATAGACCCTGGTCTACAGTAGTCCACTACCCTATAGACCCTGGTCAACAGTAGTCCACTACCCTATAGACCCTGGTCAACAGTAGTCCACTACCCTGGTCTACAGTAGTCCACTACCCTATAGACCCTGGTCTACAGTAGTCCACTACCCTATAGACCCTGGTCAACAGTAGTCCACTACCCTATAGACCCTGGTCTACAGTAGTCCACTACCCTATAGACCCTGGTCTACAGTAGTCCACTACCCTATAGACCCTGGTCTACAGTAGTCCACTACTCTATAGACCCTGGTCTACAGTAGTCCACTACCCTATGGGTCCTGGTCTACAGTAGTCCACTACCCTGGTCTACAGTAGTCCACTACTCTATAGACCCTGGTCTACAGTAGTCCACTACTCTATAGACCCTGGTCTACAGTAGTCCACTACCCTATAGACCCTGGTCTACAGTAGTCCACTACCCTATAGACCCTGGTCAACAGTAGTCCACTACCCTATGGGTCCTGGTCTACAGTAGTCCACTACCCTATAGACCCTGGTCTACAGTAGTCCACTACCCTATAGACCCTGGTCTACAGTAGTCCACTACTCTATAGACCCTGGTCTACAGTAGTCCACTACCCTATAGACCCTGGTCTACAGTAGTCCACTACCCTATAGACCCTGGTCAACAGTAGTCCACTACCCTATGGGTCCTGGTCTACAGTAGTCCACTACCCTATAGACCCTGGTCTACAGTAGTCCACTACCCTATAGACCCTGGTCTACAGTAGTCCACTACTCTATAGACCCTGGTCTACAGTAGTCCACTACTCTATAGACCCTGGTCAACAGTAGTCCACTACCCTATAGACCCTGGTCTACAGTAGTCCACTACTCTATAGACCCTGGTCTACAGTAGTCCACTACTCTATAGACCCTGGTCAACAGTAGTCCACTACCCTATAGACCCTGGTCTACAGTAGTCCACTACTCTATAGACCCTGGTCAACAGTAGTCCACTACTCTATAGACCCTGGTCAACAGTAGTCCACTACCCTATAGACCCTGGTCTACAGTAGTCCACTACTCTATAGACCCTGGTCTACAGTAGTCCACTACCCTGTACTGTAGCAGTGCTTCACTTGGATTCCTTTCTTTCCTACTCACACGTCAGCAGTAGTTGTGGGATTGTTCTCCTCGACCCATTTCAGGTCTTCACCCTGAGAACAAGTGGAAGACATTTATGTGTTTACATGTAAACAGCATCTTGTAAATTACGGACTCCTCTTTGAATCTGCGTTTTTCTTCAAAGCTCAGTTGTCCTGAGTCTGCACAACACTGCCAGGACCTTGGATCAAGGGAGACACTCAAGTACTTTAATACTATATCTCTTGACACATTGACGGAAATAGTCATGGCCTCTAAACCTTCAAACTGCAAACTGGACCCTATTCCAACTAAACTAGTGAAAGAGCTGCTTCCTCTTTTGAAAAAGCCAAACCTTGACCCAGAAAATATAAAAAACTATCAGCCTATATCGAATCTCCCATTCCTTGCGCAGCAACTCACTGCCTTCCTGAAGACTAACAATGTATATGAAACGCTTCAGTCTGGTTTTAGACCCCATCATAGCACTGAGACTGCACTCGTGAAGGTGGTAAATTACCTTTTAATGACGTCAGACCGAGGCTCTGCATCTGTCCTCGTGCTCCTAGATCTTAGTGCTGCTTTTGATACCATCGATCACCACATTCTTTTGGAGAGATTGGAAACCCTAATTGGTCTACATGTATTCCCAAACTGCAATGCCGTCGGGGGTACGCCAAATAAAAACGTGATTCACATTTCACATTTTAAAAAAAACAGTCCGTTTATATTTTCCAATGGGGCTATACATTTGGGTGATGTTTTTTTTCTCTCGCCTGATTAGCCTCGTTTCACTGCCCAAAATAAAAATTAAACCATCTAGTGTTCACGACAACACAATGTCAAGTACAGGTAGTCTAGTCAAATAATTAACATCCAATCACATTAACCATTCCTCTCTCACAGGAATTCCACTAACGGTACGTATGTAGCCAAACGTAGCTGATGCTCATTCCGTTTGCTCGAAAATGGATGAATGGTTTAAAAAAGTAAAGCCCGCTGTCACGTCCTGACCAGAAAAGGGGTCATTTTGTTATTGTAGTTGGTCAGGACGTGGCAGGGGTGTGTTTGTTTGGTGTGTTTTTTTTGGGGGGGGGGGGGGGTATGTTCTATGTTAAAATATTTCTATGTTCGTTCTAGTTCTTATATTTCTATGTTTAGTTTATTGGGCTGACCTTCAATTGGAGGCAGCTGTTCCTCGTTGCCTCTAATTGAAGGTCCTATTTAGTAGGGGTGTTTTTCCATGGGTTTTGTGGGTAGTTGTTCCATGTATAGCTGTGTAGCCTTAAAGGACTGTTTTTCGTCGTTGTTTTTGTATGTGTTTTGTTTTGGTTTCCTTCTATTAAAAGAAGATGAGTATTCATATACCCGCTGCATTTTGGTCCACCTTTTACGACACACCTGACAGAACAACCCACCAAACGAGGACCAAGCAGCGGAGAAAGGAGCAGCAAAGGAGCTATAGGGAGTCATGGACCTGGGAGGAGATACTAGCTGGAGAAGGACCATGGAGGAAGGCTGGAGAGGACCGGGAGTGTTATCTGGGAACACGGCTGGCAAGGAAGCCCGAGAGGCAGCCCCAAAAACTTTTTAGGGGGGGCAACACGGGTAGTATGGCTAAGTCAGGTCGTAGACCTGAGCCAACTCCCCGTGCTTATTATGGGGAGCAACGGATCATGAAGGCACTGAGCTATGCGGAAATACGCACAGCAGCCATCATGTCTCAGCACAGCCCAGTTCGCCCTGTGCCAGCACTCCGCCCGTGCCGGGCTAAGGTAACAATCCAGCCAGAACGGGTTGTGCAGGTTGTGCGCTCGAGACCTCCAGTGTGTAGTCAAGGCCCCGTGTATCCAGTTCCTGCTCCTCGCACTAGCCCTGTGGTGCGTATCACTAGTCTGGCACCTCCAAAGCCAGCCCAATGCACCAGGCCTTTAGTGCGCCTGTCCAGTCTAGAACTTCCGGCGACAGTTCCCCGTCTAGAGCTTCCGGCGACAGTGCCCAGTCTAGAGCTTCCGGCGACAGTGCCCAGTCTAGAGCTTCCGGCGACAGTTCCCCGTCTAGAGCTTCCGGCGACAGTTCCCCGTCTAGAGCTTCCGGCGACAGTTCCCCGTCTAGAGCTTCTGGCGACAGTGCCCAGTCTAGAGCTTCCGGCGACAGTGCCCAGTCTAGAGCTTCCGGCGACAGTGCCCAGTCTAGAGCTTCCGGCGACAGTGCCCAGTCTAGAGCTTCCGGCGACAGTGCCCAGTCTAGAGCTTCCGGCGACAGTGCCCAGTCTAGAGCTTCCGGCGACGGCCCACAGTCCGGAACCGACAGAGACGGCCCTCCAGTCCGGAACCGGCGCAGCCAGAGTCGCCCTCCAGTCCGGAACCGGCGCAGCCAGAGTCGCCCTCCAGCACGAGGTCTCCAGCGACGCGCCTTAGCCCTGAGCCTTTGGCGGGGGTGGACAGGTTAGGTTGGGGACTAGGGCCAGAGCCACCTCCGTAGGGGGGAGTATTGGGGAAGGGGGGTTATTTGCACAGGAACCGTCGGTGACGGTGGCCACCCTCCCTTCCCTCCCTGTAGTTTTGGGGGTTTTGTTGTGGGGTTTTTGTTTGTGTCATATGGTTAAGGTGCATTCGGTGTCTGCACCTTTGGGGGGGGTACTGTCACGTCCTGACCAGTAAAGGGGTCATTTTGTTATTGTAGTTGGTCAGGTCATGGCAGGGGTATGTTTGTTTTGTGTTTCGGTTTTTTTTGGGTTATGTTCGTTCTAGTTCTTATATTTCTATGTTTAGTTTATTGGGCTGATCTTCAATTGGAGGCAGCTGTTCCTCGTTGCCTATAATTGAAGGTCCTATTTAGTAGGGGTGTTTTTCCATGGGTTTTGTGGGTAGTTGTTCCATGTATAGCTGTGTAGCCTTACAGGACTGTTTTTCGTCGTTGTTTCTGTATAAGTGTTTTGTTTTGGTTTCCTTCTATTAAAAGAAGATGAGTATTCATATACTCGCTGCGTTTTTGTCCACCTTTTACGATGCACCTGACACCCGCGTCCATAGAGAAACATACCAGCTCTTGACACATTGATGAAAATAGTCATGGCCTCTAAATCTTCAAGCTGCAAACTGGACCCTATTCCAACTAAACTAGTGAAAGAGCTGCTTCCTCTCTTGAAAAAGCCAAACCTTGACCCAGAAAATATTCAAAACTATCAGCAGTACTACACCTGCACCTGTCAATGACAAAAGTTGTTCTGCTTCCACGAGCACATCCAATGCTATCATCAGTAATTCTACATGTGTTGTTAGCCCAGCTAGCATGGACACTGACAGTTGTGAATCTGATGCAGCCGAAGAGCTACTGCCCCCCTTACCCGGGAAAGCACCAAACAACAGACAGGGACGTTGGACCATCGAAGAGGCGCAAATATGATGAGAACTACTTTGATTTGGGGTTCACTTATATTGGGAGTAGTGCCTTTCCTCAGACACTGTGTTATATGTGCAAAAGTACTATCTCACAACTCGATGAAACCTTCACTCTTCCACAGACATTTAGAAACAAAACATGCCAATTTGAAAAATAAGCCAGGGGAGGTTTTTGAGCGAGAATTAAGACGACTTTCGAGAAGTAAGACATGTATAAAATCAACAGATACCATTAATAAGAAGGGGCTAGAAGCGTCTTATATGGTGAGCTACCGAGTGGCGAGGACAGGCAAGCCCCATACTATTGTGGAGGACTTAAATCTTCCTGCTGCCGTGGATATGGCTGGGACAATGCTGGGGGAAAAGGCCCCAAAAACTATACAATGATTTCATCAAACTACACTGTTTCACGACACATTAGTGACATGGCAGGAGATGTTTTGAAACAATTACTGCTTCGCATACAAGCCAGTGAATTCTATGCGTTACAGCTGGATGAGTCAACAGACGTGGCGGGCCTGGCACAAGACAGCTCCTGGTATATGTCCGTTACGTTTATGGGGGTCAATTAGGAAGACATCCGCTTCTGGAAACCAGGACAACATGAGAGGATATTTTTAAAGTATTGGACAGCTTTGTGACATCGAATGGACTTTGGTGGTCAAGATGAGTTGGTATCTGTACTGATGGCGCAAAAGCCATGACAGGAAGACATAGTGGAGTGGTAACGCACGAGCAAGCAGTTGATCCCGACACCACTTGGGTACACTGCAGCATCCACCGAGAGGCTCTTGCTGCCAAGGTAATGCCTGACAGCTTGAAAGACGTTTTGGACACTACAGTGAAAATAGTTAACTTTGTTAAAGCAAGGCCCCTGAACTCTCGTGTATTTTCTGCACTATGCAATGATATGGGCAGCGACCATGTAACACTTTTACAACATACAGAAGTGCTTTGGTTATCAAGGGGCAAAGTATTGACACGTTTTTTACATTTACATTTACATTTAAGTCATTTAGCAGACGCTCTTATCCAGAGCGACTTTTAAAACTGAGAGATGAGATAAAAGTTTTCTTTACTGACCATAATTTTCACTTGTTTGACCGCTTGCATGATGACGAGTTTCTCACACGACTGGCCTGTCTGGGTGATGTTTTTTCTCACCTGAAGGATCTGAATATAGGATTACAGGGACTCTCCTCAACTATATTCAATGTGCGGGACAAAATTGAGGCTATGATTAAGAAGTTAGAGCTCTTCGCTGTCTGCATTAACAAGGACAACACATAGGTCTTTCCATCATTGTATGAGTTTTTGTGTGCAACGAACAAATGTCAAATGTGATATAGCGAAGCACCTGAGGGAGTTGGGTGCGCAATTATGCAGGTACTTTACCAAAACGGGTAACACAAACAACTGGATTCATTATCGCTTTCATGCCCTGCCTCCAGTCCACTTACCGATATCTGAACAAGAGAGCCTCATCAAAATTGCAACAAGCGGTTCTATGAAAATGTAATTTCATCAGAAGCCACTGCCAGATTTCTGGATTGGGAGGCGCTCAGAGGATCCTGCCTTGTCGCGCTGTTAAGACACTGCCCTTTGCAACCACGTACCTATGTGAGAGTGGATTCTCGGCCCTCACTAGCATGAAAACTAAATACAGGCACAGACTGTGTGTGGAAAATGATTTAAGACTGAGACTCTCTCCAATACAACCCAACATTGCAGAGTTGTGTGCATCCTTTCAAGCACACCCTTCTCATTAACCTGTGGTGAGTTATTCACCATTTTTGTAATATGGTTAAATAAAGAGCAAAATTATTGATTATTATATTATTATTTGTGCCCTGGTCCTATAAGAGCTCTTTGTCACTTCCCACGAGCCGGGTTGTGACAAAACTCACACACATGCTTATGTTTAATAAATGTATGGTATAGTGTTGTGTGTGGCAGGCTTACAATGATGGCAAAAAACAACATTTGAGAGTGCACTGACCCTGGTGCTACAGGGGGTACAGCTGGAGGTTGAATGTTTGAAGGAGTTTGTCAGTTTGTCTTTGCGGATGGTTTGTTCTCTGAAAAATCAACGGTAAGTTATCGGTGTTCCTTAAGGTTCAGTTTTAAGACTACTGTTGTTTTCACTATACACTAAGTGTACAAAAAAATTAGGAACACCTGCTCTTTCCATGACATATACTGACCAGGTGAATCCAGGTGCAAGCTATTATCCCTTATTGATGTCACTGTCACAGGCGTCAGAATGAGTAGACCAAGGTGCAGCGTGGAATATGTTCATCTTGTAATTTAATGAGAAAATGAACACTTTACAAATAAACCCGAAATGACAGCAGACAGTTCCGTCAGGTACTCACAACTAAACGGAAAGCAACTACCCACAAAAAAACAAAGGAAAAACAGGCTGCCTAAGTATGGCTTCCAATCAGAGACAACGATAGACACCTGCCTCTGATTGGAAACCATACCCGGCCAAATCATAGAAAACAAAAACATAGAATGCCCACCCACCTATCACACCCAGGCCTAGCTAAACAGAGAAAACTCAGCTCTCCTAGGCTCGAAGTTGGTTATAGCCCGGCAAGGGCGGAGCGCTGGTACAGGACGAACTGGGCTGTGCTGGTGAATGAGGGGTACCGTGCGTAGAGCAGGTGCAGGGTAACCTGGGCCGAAGAGACGCACTGGAGACCAGATACGTTGAGCCGGTGCACTTCTCCCTGGCTACCGGCCAACTCTAGCACGGCAACGGTGAGGAGCTTGCACCGAGCGCACCGGGCTGTAGCTGCGCACTGGCGACACAGTGCGTATCACTGCATAACACGGTGCCTGCTCGGGTCACTCGCTCCCCACGGTAAACACGGAGAGTTGGCTCAGGTCTTAACCTCGCCTTCGCCAATCTACCCGTGTGCCCCCCCCCCAAATTTGTATTTTGACGCTGCCTCTCGGCCTCCTGTTGCTTGCCTAGTCGTTCCTCCCAGTATCGCCGTTTCGCCTTCGCTGCCTCTATCTCCCATTGCGGACGGTGATACTCCCCAGGCCTTGTCCAGGGTCCTGCCCCATCTAGGATCTCCTCCCAGGTCCACTCCTCCGAGCCATACTGCTTGGTCCCGCTCCTCCTCCTGGAGAGTGCACGCTGCTTGGTCTTCTTGTGGTGGGTAGTTCTGTCACAGGCGTCATAATGAGTAGACCAAGGTGCAGCGTGGAATATGTTCATCTTGTAATTTAATGAGAAAATATACATAGCAGTAAGGAGTTGGTGGTTGTCTGTCAGCTAGCAGTGAGGGAGTTGGTGGTTGACTGTCAGCTAGCAGTGAGGGAGATGGTGGTTGTCTGTCAGCTAGCAGTGAGGGAGATGGTGGGTGACTGTCAGCTAGCAGTGAGGGAGATGGTGGGTGACTTTCAGCTAGCAGTGAGGGAGATGGTGGTTGTCTGTCAGCTAGCAGTGAGGGAGATGGTGGGTGACTGTCAGCTAGCAGTGAGGGAGATGGTGGTTGCCTGTCAGCTAGCAGTGAGGGAGATGGTGGTTGTCTGTCAGCTAGCAGTGAGGGAGGTGGTGTCATGGTGGTTGTCTGTCAGCTAGCAGTGAGGGAGATGGTGGTTGACTGTCAGCTAGCAGTGAGGTAGATGGTGGTTGTCTGTCAGCTAGCAGTGAGGGAGGTGGTGGTTGTCTGTCAGCTAGCAGTGAGAGAGATGGTGGGTGACTGTCAGCTAGCAGTGAGGGAGATGGTGGGTGACTGTCAGCTAGCAGTGAGGGAGATGGTGGTTGTCTGTCAGCTAGCAGTGAGGGAGATGGTGGTTGACTGTCAGCTAGCAGTGAGGGAGATGGTGGTTGTCTGTCAGCTAGCAGTGAGAGAGATGGTGGGTGACTGTCAGCTAGCAGTGAGGGAGATGGTGGGTGACTGTCAGCTAGCAGTGAGGGAGATAGTGGTTGTCTGTCAGCTAGCAGTGAGGGAGATGGTGGTTGACTGTCAGCTAGCAGTGAGGGAGATGGTGGTTGACTGTCAGCTAGCAGTGAGGGAGATGGTGGTTGACTGTCAGCTAGCAGTGAGGGAGATGGTGGTTGACTGTCAGCTAGCAGTGAGGGAGATGGTGGTTGACTGTCAGCTAGCAGTGAGGGAGATGGTGGTTGCCTGTCAGCTAGCAGTGAGGGAGGTGGTGTCATGGTGGTTGTCTGTCAGCTAGCAGTGAGGGAGATGGTGGGTGACTGTCAGCTAGCAGTGAGGGAGATGGTGGTTGACTGTCAGCTAGCAGTGAGGGAGGTGGTGGTTGTCTGTCAGCTAGCAGTGAGGGAGATGGTGGTTGTCTGTCAGCTAGCAGTGAGGGAGATGGTGGGTGACTGTCAGCTAGCAGTGAGGGAGACGGTGGTTGTCTGTCAGCTAGCAGTGAGGGAGATGGTGGTTGTCTGTCAGCTAGCAGTGAGGGAGATGGTGTCATGGCGGTTGACACTGCTAGCTGTCAGACAGTCAGGAAAGGCTGCGCACATCAAGGATTTGAATAGATGGGGGAAAAAGGACTGAATGGTTGACTTGGCAAGGTTTTGATGCAGTTTTAGTACATTTTGAGATTTTGAGCACAAAAACCACCAGCATCACCAAAAAGACCAGCATCACCAGAATGACCAGCATCACCAGAATGAACAGCATCACCATAATGACCAGCATCACCAGCATCACCAGAATGACCAGAATCACCAGAATGATTGAGAAAAAACATTAGCTAACAAAAGATTCTGACCTTTTTTTGGGGGGGGGGGGGGTTATTGCACTGCCTAGCCTGACTGCTCGTTACTGCATAACACAACACAACAAATCATAGCGCTTAAATACATCTTCACTTCCATTCAATACGTTTCCATTCAATACGTCAACCTCTCTCCTTGTCTTGACAGGGTCTGAGGACGTCAACGTGACGATCCTGTTCGACGAGGCACGGTGACATCACAAGGCCTGAACATTGCAGTGGGGAAAAGACTGGCACATCATTAAATTACTGTTGAGTTTCCCCTCTCTAGGAATCACAACAGACACGTACTGCAGATGTACTCACTGTACTGGAATTGGTTTTGGATGAAAGCCAGTCGTAGCTGGTATACAGGTATGCTATATTAAAGGGTCTTATTCCTTTATCTCCTCTACAGTAACAACAGCCTAGAGGATGACCTCTGACCCATACATAGGGGTTGCAGCATTCTGGTATCTTTCCAGAAGTTCTGTTTGGAGGATTCCCAGATTTCCTGCTAATTTCCTCATAATTCCAGGAATCTTTACAACCAGGATTTCTCAAAAAACAGGGGAAGTTTTCCAACATTTTAAAACCCTGTGTAAGGGTCAGGGGTCATACGCCTCTAGGTTGTGGTTGCTCTAGAGGAGAACGCATTGATGACAGGTTGGTTATAATCTACCTCAATGGCACTTTGCATTGTTCGGGTCATAAAAGGAACTTCAACATGGCAGATTTTTGCTGATAACTGTCCACTGTTGTTTTAAACTTCGGGATTGTAGTATGTTCAGCTTGAGATATGAAATCATATGTAGACAGATGAATCGAGGGCAATGTAATATTCAATGTGAAAATACTGGGGCATTTTTATTATATCAGATACAGTTGCCATAGATAATGAGTGCCGTTGTCCTTCAATCTTAAAACATACATTTATTTTAGTCTAGTTCTACAGATTGTTGTCATACTGCCACGGTGGTCGTAGGGTAAAGTGGACCAAGACGCAGCGGGGAAATGTGCACTCATCTTCTTTTATTAAATGGACAAGAAGGTGAACCAAAACAACACGTACACAAAAAACACACGACTAATAACATGCCGGTAAGGCAACAAAGCTATACACAGCACAATCTCCCACAAATACTAAAACAAACACATACCTATTTAAAAAACCCTCAGAGGCAACGAGAAAACACCTGCCTCCAATTGAGAGTCCAACCCCAATAAACTAAACATAGAAATACAAAGAACTAGACTAAACATAGAAATACATTAACATAGAACAGTGCCCAAAACCCCGGAATAATAAATCAAACACACCACTAAACACACAACCACCCCGAACCACATAAAACAAACACCCCCTGCCACGTCCTGACCAAACTACAATAACAAATAACCTCTATTACTAGTCAGGACGTGACACATACGTTTCATCTTCAGATGAGGAGTAAGAAAATCGGACCAATACGCAGCGTGGTAAGTGTCCATACTTATATTTTAACCATGACCACTAAACAAGAAAACGAACAACAGTCCTGTAAGGTACTACGACTATACACGGAGACAACCACCCACAAACACAAGAGAAAATAACCCCACTTAAATATGGCCTCCAATTAGAAGCAACGACAACCAGCTGCTTCCAATTGGAGGTTGTTCCCAAAACTAACATAGAAATACAAATACTAGAAATACAAACATAGAAATACAAAACATAGAACAATACCCCAAAAACCCCGACAACACAAAACAAACACACCCCCTGCCACGTCCTGACCAAACTACAATAACAAATAACCCCTTATACTGGTCAGAACGTGACAATTGTTTTTATCCTAAATTAAATGAAGGCTTCAGAAT
Source organism: Salmo trutta (assembly GCF_901001165.1). Classification (NCBI taxonomy): domain Eukaryota; kingdom Metazoa; phylum Chordata; class Actinopteri; order Salmoniformes; family Salmonidae; genus Salmo; species Salmo trutta. The sequence continues at coordinate 42,424,302 of NC_042989.1, forward strand.
GAGTTGTTTTAGTTGTGCAGCTGTTAGCCGTAATGCGATGTAATGTCTGTTGTTGGTATCTCTACTGGGTGGACGCCACACGAGATGACTGAGACCAGTAACTGAAAGACTCGACCCCTCTGTCATCAGGATCGAGGTGGTTATAGGTCAAAACAAACACTTTGTCCTGTATTGTCTGGCATTATTGTGTTGTAATATGTTCACATGTTGACAATAGTAAATGCGAGAGTAATGAAACTGAAGCGGATAGATGACAGAAAACACATTGTGGTTTTAACATGACAACTAAAGGTTACAACAACACTTTTAATAAGAGTGCTGACTTTTCCCCTAGAGGTTAAAGGTCAGAGGTCATTGTGGGAACACGAGACGGGCTTCATCAGGTGTTTTCGTCATTGTGCCCTTTAACCTTTAACCATGGGTCGGGGGGATGACACCTTGTTATTAAATGTCATAGCAACGTCATAGCAACGTCATAGCAACGGCATCCACAATTGAATGAATACTATCATAGACAGACAAGGATATCCAGCGTGGCTGACGATGAGAGACAGAATAGAACTGTTGTGTTCTGTTTTGACTGTGTACTGTAATCATCAGAGGATATCGTCCCCCTTGTTTTAAAAACAAAAAACAAAAAAAACCCGCACCTGATCAAACACTGAGGCGAAGTTGCTCTCACAGCGTTAGTTTACCTCAGAGAGAGAGAGAGAGAGACAGACAGACAGACAGACAGACAGAGACAGAGACAGACAGACAGACAGACAGACAGACAGACAGAGACAGAGACAGACAGACAGACAGACAGACAGACAGACAGACAGACAGACAGACAGAGACAGAGACAGAGACAGAGACAGACAGACAGACAGACAGACAGACAGACAGACAGACAGACAGACAGACAGACAGACAGACAGACAGACAGACAGACAGACAGACAGACAGACAGACAGAGAGACAGACAGACAGAGACAGACAGACAGACAGACAGACAGACAGACAGACAGACAGACAGACAGACAGACAGACAGACAGGACAGACAGACAGACAGACAGACAGACAGACAGACAGACAGACAGACAGACAGACAGACAGACAGACAGAGGCCTGCTGCTGCTGTGGAGATGTGCTGAGACCGCTGTATACTGAGCACCATGGAGAGAATGGAACAGGGTTAAATGGACTGAATACCTTCTGCTGAGGCAGGATATCTACTGACCACTCTTTACATGGGCTGTGGAGAGGCCCGGCACACCACCCACCACCCCCCTTTTGTGTGGCCACACAATAATGGAATGGCATGAGAATGACCACTACCAGAGAACATTTGGGTATTGTTCAGGGAACCAATGGGAGTGAAACAAAGACACAACATTTGTGTGTGTGTGTGTGGTGTGTGTGTGTGTGTGTGTGTGTGTGTGTGTGTGTGTGTGTGTGTGTGTGTGTGTGTGTGTGTGTGTGTGTGTGTGTGTGTGTGTGTTGTGTACGTGCTAATGTAAAGGAACGTGAATGCATGTTGAGTCTTTTTCGCCTCGGCATGCCTTTAGGGTCTACTCTATGACCAAGAGGGAAGGGTACGTCATACAACGACACAACCAATCAGAGATAACCCTGTTGGATTTATGCCAAGGTTTTTTAGGCTTGTAAGACTTTAGTGGAAGTGGCAAAAGCCAGTAGTAAAAAATCCAGAATGCCCTATACACCGTCTGGCTTCTTCTGTGACCGGCTGATCCGGGAGAGAGAGAGAAGAGATGGAGAAGGAAGCCTCAGCAAGCCCCTGCGTTTCAGCGGACAGGACTTTGCCGCGCTGAAACAGGAGTGCCTCACCAAGAAGTGCCTGTTTGAGGATGACACCTTTCCAGCCTCCGTGGAGTCTCTGGGATACAAGGAGCTGGGACACAAGTCCAACAAGGTCAAGAACATCGTCTGGAAGAGACCCAAGGTAGGAGGGGAGGGGGGGAGGGGGACATACAAGAGAGGAGGATGATTCGATAAAGAGGGGGAAGGAATGGACACACATGGGGGAGGTGGGATAATATCTACAAAACCGAGTCAACAAGAAGGACGTTTCAGGATGTTTTGAAAAAAAAAAAGGGATTCATGATGGCAAAACATTTTGTGGATTTTTTTTTTCTTCTTCTGGATCTACATGTTCTGAACAGAGAAATCTAAGGACCTCTTGAGGTACTTGTCACCGTTCGTTATGGGGATGGAATCGTGGTTGTTATGGCTGTTTGAAACATGAGACTGTCAGAATGGTTAGAAATGGTTATGAATTTGTTTGTAGGGAGATACCAGGGACCCCACCATACGATATTACCACCATACTTAGATTCCAATACAATATGTAATGCGATTCTCACAATTCTACTGTGTATATATATATATATATATATACACACTGCAATTTTATTTGCGATTTGATGTTCCAAAACAAATTGTTCACTATATGTCTGCTGCAGAGAGACGAGGAGAGAGCAGGAAAAAATTAGTTTTGATCAGTCAGGGAAAAAAGTGCTGAAAACATGTTGACTGGCTATTTAAAAAGAAGCTATAGGATGAAAAATAACAGCGTTTTGGCACAGGAACTAGCGCATGCTAACGCTACCTACAGTAGCAAAATAATAATATTATACACAGAGTATACAAAACATTAAGAACACCTGCTCTTTCCATGACGTAGACTGACCAGGTGAATCCAGGAGAAAGCTATGATCCCTTATTGATGTCACTTGTTAAACCTACTTCAGTCAATGTAGATGAAGGGGAGGAGAAAAGTTAAATAATAATTTTGAAGCCTTGAGACAATTGAGACATGGATTGTGTATGGGTGCCATTCAGACGGTGAATGAGCAAGACAAAAAAATGTAAGTGCCTTTGAACGGGGTATGGTTGTAGGTGCCAGGAACAATGGTTGTGTCAAGAACTGCAACGCTGCTGGGTTTTTCGTATATATATATATATATATATATATAAAGTGCCTTCGGAAAGTATTCAGACCCCTTGACTTTTTCCACATTTTGTTACATTACAGCCTTATTCTAAAATGGATTAATTGGAGGCTGCTGAGGGGAGGACGGCTCAACATAATGCCTGGAACGGAACAGATGGAACGGCATCAAACACATGGAAACCATATGTTTGTTGTATATGATACAATTCCACCAATTCCGCTCCAGCCATTACCACGAGCCCACCCTCCCAAATTAAGGTGCCACCAACCTCCTGTGATATATATTATTATTATTATTATTATTATTTATTTCTTTACAAATCGATACTTGCAGTCAAATATCGATATAATATCGTAATAATATGTAACCGTATGAATTTGAATAGTTTAATATTTCCTTTACAGTCAAGTAGTTTATTTCAAAGTTAAATCCCACTTACGTCCCCCCCAGGCAGCTGATCCACGTGTCTGTGTGTTTCTGTGTATCTTCAGTATTTATTCCCCCAGGCAGCTGATCCACGTGTCTGTGTGTTTCTGTGTGTCTTCAGTATTTATTCCCCCAGGCAGCTGATCCACGTGTCTGTGTGTTTCTGTGTGTCTTCAGTATTTATTCCCCCAGGCAGCTGATCCACGTGTCTGTGTGTTTCTGTGTGTCTTCAGTATTTATTCCCCCAGGCAGCTGATCCACGTGTCTGTGTGTTTCTGTGTGTCTTCAGTATTTATTCCCCCAGGCAGCTGATCCACGTGTCTGTGTGTTTCTGTGTGTCACCAGGAGATCTGTGAGAACCCTCAGTTCATTGTGGGCGGCGCCAGCAGGACAGACATTTGCCAGGGAGATCTTGGTAAATAAGAATGTCACCCCCCCCAACACTACACCACACTACACCAGAGCGGTAAGTAGCCTAGCGGTTAAGAGCTTTGGACCAGTAATCGAAAGGTTGCTGGTTTGAATCCGCAAGCTAGCAAAGTGGGAGAATTATTTTTTTGCCGTTCTGCTCTTGAACGAAGCAGTTAACTCCCAACAACAACTACTCCCCGGATCGCCGATGATGTTGATGTCGATTAAGGAAATTCCCCCCCCCCTCCACCCAACACCTCTCTGATTCAGAGGGGTCGGGTTAAACGTGGAAGACACATTTTGGTTGAATGCATTCGGTTGTGTAACTGACTAGGTATCCCCCACTTTCACCTCCCACTACACACTACGCACCTCACCACATATATTGACTGATACTGAGGAGAGGTCAGGTGATGTATTGACTGATACTGAGGAGAGGTCAGGTGATGTATTGACTGGTACTGAGGAGAGGTCAGGTGATGTATTGACTGATACTGAGGAGAGGTCAGGTGATGTATTGACTGATACTGAGGAGAGGTCAGGTGATGTATTGACTGGTACTGAGGAGAGGTCAGGTGATGTATTGACTGATACTGAGGAGAGGTCAGGTGATGTATTGACTAATACTGAGGAGAGGTCAGGTGATGTATTGATTGATGAGTTGGTAAGGGCAGGATGTTTTATGTACCATGATAACCCTGAGCGGAATACTACAAAGGAGGATCAATGAGTTAGTCATTTAAAAAAGCTGAGCTTAGATATGTGTTTTTGGTCGTTTAATCAATTAGACCAAGCCCATTTCAAGCTTATCTTTCTAAAAAAAGATGGCTAACATACTGTTCATACTCTGTAGTATACCCCTCTGGTAACCTGTCTCTTCAGGGGAGAAAACATCCCAGCTCTCCTCTCTGGTAACCTGTCTCTTCAGAGGAGAAAACATCCCAGCTCTCCCCTGTGAGCCTCATGGCTGGCCTCTCCACCAGTGGCCTCATGGCTTGCCTCTCCACCTCTCCACCAGTGGCCTCTCTATATTGTACTGGCTCTATGGAAGGGATTCCAGCTAGCAGCACTTCTCATTGTTGAGCTGTCCATCCAGCCAGTGTCTAGGCTCTGTATAAAGTGACCACGAGGGACAAAGGTCTATGCAGGCTGGGACAAAAAATATGAACTGCCATTGTTCAATGGTTAACTCACTGACTGGGCGTAGCCAACATGCAGGTTTAGAGCGACAACCAGAAAACACTGAGGCGAGAGACTGGGTACTGTTCCTCAACAACACAAAGATATTGAAGGAAATAATGCATCAGTATTTTTAGATATCAAGTCGGGAGAGGCTACTGACTGAACTAGCTAGCTGGGAAGAGCTCACCAGGACGACTGACTGACTGAACTAACTAGCTGGGAAGGGCTCATCAGGATGACTGACTGACTGAACTAGCTAGCTGGGAAGGGCTCGTCAGGACGACTGACTGAACTAGCTAGCTGGGAAGGGCTCATCAGGATGACTGACTGAACTAGCTAGCTGGGAAGGGCTCATCAGGATGACTGACTGAACTAGCTAGCTGGGAAGAGCTCACCAGGACGACTGACTGACTGAACTAACTAGCTGGGAAGAGCTCGTCATGATGACTGACTGAACTAGCTAGCTGGGAAGGGCTCATCAGGATGACTGACTGAACTAGCTAGCTGGGAAGGGCTCATCAGGATGACTGACTGAACTAGCTAGCTGGGAAGAGCTCATCAGGATGACTGACTGACTGAACTAACTAGCTGGGAAGAGCTCGTCATGATGACTGACTGAACTAGCTAGCTGGGAAGGGCACATCAGGATGACTGACTGAACTAGCTAGCTGGGAAGGACTCATCAGGATGACTGACTGACTGAACTAGCTGGCTGGGAAGAGCTCGTCATGATGACTGACTGAACTAGCTAGCTGGGAAGGGCACATCAGGATGACTGACTGAACTAGCTAGCTGGGAAGGACTCATCAGGATGACTGACTGACTGAACTAGCTGGCTGGGAAGGGCTCGTCAGGATGACTGACTGACTGAACTAGCTAGCTGGGAAGGTCTCAACAGGATGACTGACTGAACTAGCTGGCTGGGAAGGGCTCGTCAGGATGACTGACTGACTGAACTAGCTAGCTGGGAAGGTCTCAACAGGATGACTGACTGAACTAGCTAGCTGGGAAGGACTCATCAGGATGACTGACTGACTGAACTAGCTAGCTGGGAAGGGCTCATCAGGATGACTGACTGAACTAGCTAGCTGGGAAGGGCTCATCAGGATGACTGACTGAACTAGCTAGCTGGGAAGGGCTCATCAGGATGACTGACTGACTGAACTAGCTAGCTGGGAAGGTCTCAACAGGATGACTGACTGAACTAGCTAGCTGGGAAGGGCTCATCAGGATGACTGACTGACTGAACTAGCTAGCTGGGAAGGGCTCATCAGGATGACTGACTGAACTAGCTAGCTGGGAAGGGCTCATCAGGATGACTGACTGAACTAGCTAGCTGGGAAGGGCTCGTCAGGATGACTGACTGACTGAACTAGCTAGCTGGGAAGGGCTCATCAGGATGACTGACTGAACTAGCTAGCTGGGAAGGGCTCATCAGGATGACTGACTGACTGAACTAGCTAGCTGGGAAGGGCTCATCAGGATGACTGACTGACTGAACTAGCTAGCTGGGAAGGGCTCATCAGGATAACTGACTGAACTAGCTAGCTGGGAAGGGCTCATCAGGATGACTGACTGAACTAGCTAGCTGGGAAGGGCTCGTCAGGATGACTGACTGACTGAACTAGCTAGCTGGGAAGGGCTCATCAGGATGACTGACTGAACTAGCTAGCTGGGAAGGGCTCATCAGGATGACTGACTGACTGAACTAGCTAGCTGGGAAGGGCTCATCAGGATGACTGACTGACTGAACTAGCTAGCTGGGAAGGGCTCATCAGGATGACTGACTGAACTAGCTAGCTGGGAAGGGCTCATCAGGATGACTGACTGAACTAGCTAGCTGGGAAGGGCTCGTCAGGATGACTGACTGACTGAACTAGCTAGCTGGGAAGGACTCATCAGGATGACTGACTGACTGAACTAGCTAGCTGGGAAGGGCTCGTCAGGATGACTGACTGAACTAGCTAGCTGGGAAGGGCTCGTCAAGATGACTGACTGACTGACTGAACTAGCTAGCTGGGAAGGGCTCATCAGGATGACTGACTGAACTAGCTAGCTGGGAAGGGCTCGTCAGGATGACTGACTGAACTAGCTAGCTGGGAAGGGCTCGTCAGGATGACTGACTGAACTAGCTAGCTGGGAAGGGCTCGTCAGGATGACTGACTGAACTAGCTAGCTGGGAAGGGCTCGTCAGGATGACTGACTGAACTAGCTAGCTGGGAAGGGCTCGTCAGGATGACTGACTGACTGACTGAACTAGCTAGCTGGGAAGGGCTCATCAGGACGACTGGCTGAACTAGCTAGCTGGGAAGGTCTCATCAGGATGACTGACTGACTGAACTAGCTAGCTGGGAAGGTCTCATCAGGATGACTGACTGACTGAAACAGCTAGCTGGGAAGGGCTCATCAGGATGACTGACTGACTGAACAAGCTAGCTGGGAAGGGCTCATCAGGATGACTGACTGACTGAACTAGCTAGCTGGGAAGAGCTCATCAGGATGACTGACTGAACTAGCTAGCTGGGAAGGTCTCATCAGGACAACTGACTGACTGAACCAGCTAGCTGGGAAGGGCTCATCAGGACGACTGGCTGAACTAGCTAGCTGGGAAGGGCTCATCAGGATGACTGACTGAACTAGCTAGCTGGGAAGGGCTCGTCAGGATGACTGACTGACTGAACTAGCTAGCTGGGAAGGGCTCGTCAGGATGACTGACTGACTGAACTAGCTAGCTGGGAAGGTCTCAACAGGATGACTGACTGAACTAGCTAGCTGGGAAGGACTCATCAGGATGACTGACTGACTGAACTAGCTAGCTGGGAAGGGCTCATCAGGATGACTGACTGAACTAGCTAGCTGGGAAGGGCTCATCAGGATGACTGACTGACTGAACTAGCTAGCTGGGAAGGGCTCATCAGGATGACTGACTGACTGAACTAGCTAGCTGGGAAGGGCTCATCAGGATGACTGACTGAACTAGCTAGCTGGGAAGGGCTCATCAGGATGACTGACTGAACTAGCTAGCTGGGAAGGGCTCGTCAGGATGACTGACTGACTGAACTAGCTAGCTGGGAAGGACTCATCAGGATGACTGACTGACTGAACTAGCTAGCTGGGAAGGGCTCGTCAGGATGACTGACTGACTGACTGAACTAGCTAGCTGGGAAGGGCTCATCAGGATGACTGACTGAACTAGCTAGCTGGGAAGGGCTCGTCAGGATGACTGACTGAACTAGCTAGCTGGGAAGGGCTCATCAGGATGACCGACTGAACTAGCTAGCTGGGAAGGGCTCGTCAGGATGACTGACTGAACTAGCTAGCTGGGAAGGGCTCGTCAGGATGACTGACTGAACTAGCTAGCTGGGAAGGGCTCGTCAGGATGACTGACTGAACTAGCTAGCTGGGAAGGGCTCGTCAGGATGACTGACTGAACTAGCTTGCTGGGAAGGGCTCGTCAGGATGACTGACTGACTGACTGAACTAGCTAGCTGGGAAGGGTTCATCAGGACGACTGGCTGAACTAGCTAGCTGGGAAGGTCTCATCAGGATGACTGACTGACTGAACTAGCTAGCTGGGAAGGGCTCATCAGGATGACTGACTGACTGAACTAGCTAGCTGGGAAGAGCTCGTCAGGACAACTGACTGACTGAACTAGCTAGCTGGGAAGGGCTCATCAGGATGACTGACTGACTGAACTAGCTAGCTGGGAAGGACTCATCAGGATGACTGACTGAACTAGCTAGCTGGGAAGGGCTCATCAGGATGACTGACTGAACTAGCTAGCTGGGAAGGGCTCATCAGGATGACTGACTGAACTAGCTAGCTGGGAAGAGCTCGTCAGGACAACTGACTGACTGAACTAGCTAGCTGGGAAGGACTCATCAGGATGACTGACTGAACTAGCTAGCTGGGAAGGGCTCATCAGGATGACTGACTGAACTAGCTAGCTGGGAAGGGCTCATCAGGATGACTGACTGAACTAGCTAGCTGGGAAGGGCTCATCAGGATGACTGACTGAACTAGCTAGCTGGGAAGGGCTCGTCAGGATGACTGACTGACTGAACTAGCTAGCTGGGAAGGACTCATCAGGATGACTGACTGACTGAACTAGCTAGCTGGGAAGGACTCATCAGGACGACTGACTGAACTAGCTAGCTGGGTAGGACTCATCAGGATGACTGACTGAACTAGCTAGCTGGGAAGAGCTCATCAGGATGACTGACTGAACTAGCTAGCTGGGAAAGGCTCATCAGGATGACTGACTGAACTAGCTAGCTGGGAAGGGCTCATCAGGATGACTAACTGAACTAGCTAGCTGGGAAGGGCTCGTCAGGATGACTGACTGACTGACTGAACTAGCTAGCTGGGAAGGGCTCATTAGGACGACTGGCTGAACTAGCTAGCTGTGAAGGTCTCATCAGGATGACTGACTGACTGAACTAGCTAGCTGGGAAGGTCTCATCAGGATGACTGACTGACTGAACCAGCTAGCTGGGAAGGGCTCATCAGGATGACTGACTGACTGAACCAGCTAGCTGGGAAGGGCTCATCAGGATGACTGACTGACTGAACTAGCTAGCTGGGAAGGGCTCATCAGGATGACTGACAACTAGCTAGCTAGCTGGGAAGGTCTCATCAGGACGACTGACTGACTGAACCAGCTAGCTGGGAAGGGCTCATCAGGACGACTGGCTGAACTAGCTAGCTGGGAAGGTATCATCAGGATGACTGACTGACTGAACTAGCTAGCTGGGAAGGGCTCATCAGGATGACTGACTGAACTAGCTAGCTGGGAAGGGCTCATCAGGATGACTGACTGACTGAACTAGCTAGCTGGGAAGGTCTCATCAGGATGACTGACTGAACTAGCTAGCTGGGAAGGGCTCATCAGGATGACTGACTGAACTAGCAAGCTGGGAAGGGCTCATCAGGATGACTGACTGACTGAACTAGCTAGCTGGGAAGGGCTCATCAGGATGACTGACTGAACTAGCTAGCTGGGAAGGGCTCATCAGGATGACTGACTGAACTAGCTAGCTGGGAAGGGCTCATCAGGATGACTGACTGAACTAGCTATCTGGGAAGAGCTCATCAGGATGACTGACTGAACTAGCTAGCTGGGAAGGGCTCATCAGGATGACTGACTGAACTAGCTAGCTGGGAAGGGCTCATCAGGATGACTGACTGAACTAGCTAGCTGGGAAGAGCTCATCAGGATGACTGACTGAACTAGCTAGCTGGGAAGGGCTCATCAGGATGACTGACTGAACTAGCTAGCTGGGAAGGGCTCGTCAGGATGACTGACTGACTGAACTAGCTAGCTGGGAAGGTCTCATCAGGATGACTGACTGAACCAGCTAGCTGGGAAGGGCTCATCAGGATGACTGACTGACTGAACCAGCTAGCTGGGAAGGGCTCATCAGGATGACTGACTGAACTAGCTAGCTGGGAAGGGCTCATCAGGATGACTGACAACTAGCTAGCTAGCTGGGAAGGTCTCATCAGGACGACTGACTGACTGAACCAGCTAGCTGGGAAGGGCTCATCAGGACGACTGGCTGAACTAGCTAGCTGGGAAGGGCTCATCAGGATGACTGACTGACTGAACTAGCTAGCTGGGAAGGGCTCATCAGGATGACTGACTGAACTAGCTAGCTGGGAAGGGCTCATCAGGATGACTGACTGACTGAACTAGCTAGCTGGGAAGGTCTCATCAGGATGACTGACTGAACTAGCTAGATGGGAAGTGCTCATCAGGATGACTGACTGAACTAGCTAGCTGGGAAGGGCTCGTCAGGACAACTGACTGACTGAACTAGCTAGCTGGGAAGGACTCATCAGGATGACTGACTGAACTAGCTAGCTGGGAAGGGCTCATCAGGATGACTGACTGAACTAGCTAGCTGGGAAGGACTCATCAGGATGACTGACTGAACTAGCTAGCTGGGAAGGTCTCATCAGGATGACTGACTGACTGAACTAGCTAGCTGGGAAGGTCTCATCAGGATGACTGACTGACTGAACCAGCTAGCTGGGAAGGGCTCATCAGGATGACTGACTGACTGAACCAGCTAGCTGGGAAGGGCTCATCAGGATGACTGACAACTAGCTAGCTAGCTGGGAAGGTCTCATCAGGATGACTGACTGAACTAGCTAGCTGGGAAGGGCTCATCAGGATGACTGACTGAACTAGCTAGCTGGGAAGGGCTCATCAGGATGACTGACTGACTGAACTAGCTAGCTGGGAAGGTCTCATCAGGATGACTGACTGAACTAGCTAGATGGGAAGGGCTCATCGGGATGACTGACTGAACTAGCTAGCTGGGAAGGGCTCATCAGGATGACTGACTGAACTAGCTAGCTGGGAAGGGCTCGTCAGGACAACTGACTGACTGAACTAGCTAGCTGGGAAGGACTCATCAGGATGACTGACTGAACTAGCTAGCTGGGAAGGACTCATCAGGATGACTGACTGAACTAGCTAGCTGGGAAGGACTCATCAGGATGACTGACTGAACTAGCTAGCTGGGAAGGTCTCATCAGGATGACTGACTGACTGAACTAGCTAGCTGGGAAGGTCTCATCAGGATGACTGACTGACTGAACCAGCTAGCTGGGAAGGGCTCATCAGGATGACTGACTGACTGAACCAGCTAGCTGGGAAGGGCTCATCAGGATGACTGACAACTAGCTAGCTAGCTGGGAAGGTCTCATCAGGATGACTGACTGACTGAACTAGCTAGCTGGGAAGGGCTCATCAGGATGACTGACTGAACTAGCTAGCTGGGAAGGGCTCATCAGGATGACTGACTGACTGAACTAGCTAGCTGGGAAGGTCTCATCAGGATGACTGACTGAACTAGCTAGCTGGGAAGGGCTCATCAGGATGACTGACTGAACTAGCTAGCTGGGAAGGGCTCATCAGGATGACTGACTGACTGAACTAGCTAGCTGGGAAGGTCTCATCAGGATGACTGACTGAACTAGCTAGCTGGGAAGGGCTCATCAGGATGACTGACTGAACTAGCTAGCTGGGAAGGGCTCATCAGGATGACTGACTGAACTAGCTAGCTGGGAAGGGCTCATCAGGATGACTGACAACTAGCTAGCTAGCTGGGAAGGGCTCATCAGGATGACTGACTGAACTAGCTAGCTGGGAAGGGCTCATCAGGATGACTGACTGACTGAACTAGCTAGCTGGGAAGGTCTCATCAGGATGCCTGACTGAACTAGCTAGCTGGGAAGGTCTCATCAGGATGACTGACTGAACTAGCTAGCTGGGAAGGTCTCATCAGGATGACTGACTGACTGAACTAGCTAGCTGGGAAGGTCTCATCAGGATGACTGACTGAACTAGCTAGCTGGGAAGGGCTCATCAGGATGACTGACTGAACTAGCTAGCTGGGAAGGGCTCATCAGGATGACTGACTGAACTAGCTAGCTGGGAAGGACTCATCAGGATGACTGACTGACTGAACTAGCTAGCTGGGAAGGTCTCATCAGGATGACTGACTGAACTAGCTAGCTGGGAAGTGCTCATCAGGATGACTGACTGAACTAGCTAGCTGGGAAGGGCTCATCAGGATGACTGACTGAACTAGCTAGCTGGGAAGGGCTCATCAGGATGACTGACAACTAGCTAGCTAGCTGGGAAGGTCTCATCAGGATGACTGACTGACTGAACTAGCTAGCTGGGAAGGGCTCATCAGGATGACTGACTGAACTAGCTAGCTGGGAAGGACTCATCAGGATGACTGACTGACTGAACTAGCTAGCTGGGAAGGGCTCATCAGGATGACTGACTGAACTAGCTAGCTGGGAAGGGCTTATCAGGATGACTGACTGAACTAGCTAGCTGGGAAGGGCTTATCAGGATGACTGACTGAACCCAATCCATTCATCACCACTCGACTCTCAGCTGCGTGAAATACCGTACTTCATCAATTTGTACTGCAGGTGTGTCAGTATAGCCTCTCCCTATCAAGTCCCACATGGAGACAACAAAGATGGCCACCACTCAATAGTTGAACGTCAAAGAAAACATAACAGTGGGGCTTTTGTCCATCAACTCCAACCAATCACGGCCAGGGGTTAGATAACAATGGTTTTACATGTTGTGGACGTTTACCAGTAACAACAGTGAACGAAACTAACCTCCCATTGAGCCTGTTGAATGACTGTGTGTTCCTTGGTTTGTGTGTGTGAGTGTGTGTGTGTGTGTGTGTGTGTGTGTGTGTGTGTGTGTGTGTGTGTGTGTGTGTGTGTGTGTGTGTGTGTGTGTGAGTGTGAGTGTGAGTGTGTGTGTGTGTGTGTACAGTGATTGGACAGAACATTAGGAACACCTTCCTAATATTGAGTTGTTCCCCTTTTGCCCTCAGAATAGTCTCCATTTGTCGGGGCATGGACTCTACAAGGTGTCGAAAGCGTTCCACAGGGATGCTGGTCCATGTTGACTCCAATGCTTCCCACAGTTGTGTCAAGTTGGCTGGATGTTCTTTGGGTCGTGGACCATTTTTGATACACGCGGGAAACTGTTGAGTGTGAAAAACCCAGCAGCGTTGTAGTTCTTGACACCTACCAGTGTGCCTGGCACCTACTACCATACCCCGTTCAAAGGCAAAATCTTTTGTCTTGCCTTTTCACCCTCTAAATGGCACCCATACACAATGCAAGTCTCAATTTTCCCAAGACTTAAACATCCTTCTTTAACCTGTCTCCTCCCCTTCATCTACACTGACTGAAGTGGACAAGTGACATCAATAAGGAATCATAGCTTTCACCTGGATTTACCTGGTCAGTCTATGTCATGGAAAGAGCAGGTGTTAATGTTTTGTACACTCAACGTATGTGTTTGTCTGTCTGACTGTGTGTTTCCTAGGTGTGTGTCTGTAGGTAACTTACTGTGTGTTTCCTAGGCGACTAACCTTGTGTTTCCTAGGTAACTAACCTTGTGTTTCCTAGGTGACTAACCTTGTGTTTCCTAGGTAACTAACCTTGTGTTTCCTAGGTAACTAACCTTGTGTTTCCTAGGTGTGTGTCTGTTGGTAACTAACTGTGTGTTTCCTAGGTGACTAACCTTGTGTTTCCTAGGTAACCAACCTTGTGTTTCCTAGGTAACTAACTGTGTGTTTCCTAGGTGACTGCTGGCTGCTGGCTGCTATAGCCTGTCTGACTCTGAATGAGAAGCTCCTCTACCGGGTCGTTCCTCAGGAACAGGGCTTCTCTGAGGGATATGGAGGAATCTTCCACTTCCAGGTCAGAACCCACCAATCAAAAGCACAGAACTAGAATGAGTTTACTAGGTAATGCCAGGGTTAGAGGCTCTAAGACTCTTTTAGAGATTTGTTCCTATCGTCAAGACAACGCTCAGTACTACACTATGTTACACTGTAATCACGGTAAGGGTCTGTTCCATTTCAATTCAGTCAGTTCACTTATTCAAAATTCACATTTTACTCATTTCATTTCCTTAAAAAGTGGGATAGGAATTTCAGTTGACTTCCTGAATTGTGTGAATTTCAATGGAATCAACCCCAACCCTGATTGCAACAGATTATCTTCTCTTGTCAAATCCTTAACCATGTACTTACTGCATGGGACAACTCTTTCTCCTCCAGTTCTGGCGCTATGGCGACTGGGTTGACGTTGTTATTGACGACCGCATCCCCACCTTCAACAGCCAGCTGGTGTTCACCAAGTCTGCTGAGAGAAACGAATTCTGGAGTGCCCTGCTGGAGAAGGCCTACGCCAAGTATGTAGCACTGACCCTAAATCTACACCAAGTAGGTAACCTTAACCCCAATCCTGCACCAAGTAGGTGACCCTAACCCTACACCAAGTGGGGAACCTTAACCCAACCCTACACCAAGTAGGTAACCCGAACCCTAGGTAGGTACCTTTACCCTAACACTATACAAACCTAGATAGATAAGACTGTAGTCTATATCAGGGTTTCCCAACACCACAACCCTAACCCTAATCCTCCCCAGGCTTCACGGTTCCTATGAGGCCCCGAAGGGCGGTAACACCCCGACCCTAACCCTAACCCTCACTCTCCCATCCCCCCTCCCCAGGCTTCACGGTTCCTATGAGGCCCTGAAGGGCGGCAACACCACGACCCTAACCATTTACATTTACATTTTTACATTTAAGTCATTTAGCAGACGCTCTTATCCAGAGCGACTTACAAATTGGTGCATTCACCTATAATATCCAGTAGAACAACCACTTTACAATAGTGCATCTAAATCTTTTAAAGGGGGGGGGTTAGAAGGATTACTTTATCCTATCCCAGGTATTCCTTAAAGAGGTGGGGTTTCAGGTGTCTCCGGAAGGTGGTGATTGACTCCGCTGTCCTGGCATCGTGAGGGAGCTTGTTCCACCATTGGGGTGCCAGAGCGGCGAACAGTTTTGACTGGGCTGAGCGGGAACTGTGCTTCCTCAGAGGTAGGGAGGCGAGCAGGCCAGAGGTGGATGAACGCAGTGCCCTTGTTTGGGTGTAGGGCCTGATCAGAGCCTGAAGGTACGGAGGTGCCGTTCCCCTCACAGCTCCGTAGGCAAGCACCATGGTCTTGTAGCGGATGCGAGCTTCAACTGGAAGCCAGTGGAGAGAGCGGAGGAGCGGGGTGACGTGAGAGAACTTGGGAATGTTGAACACCAGACGGGCTGCGGCGTTCTGGATGAGTTGTAGGGGTTTGATGGCACAGGCAGGGAGCCCAGCCAACAGCGAGTTGCAGTAATCCAGACGGGAGATGACAAGTGCCTGGATTAGGACCTGCGCCGCTTCCTGTGTGAGGCAGGGTCGTACTCTGCGAATGTTGTAGAGCATGAACCTACAGGATCGGGTCACCGCCTTGATGTTAGTGGAGAACGACAGGGTGTTGTCCAGGATCACGCCAAGGTTCTTAGCACTCTGGGAGAAGGACACAAGGGAGTTGTCAACCGTGATGGCGAGATCATGGAACGGGCAGTCCTTCCCCGGGAGGAAGAGCAGCTCCGTCTTGCCGAGGTTCAGCTTGAGGTGGTGATCCGTCATCCACACTGATATGTCTGCCAGACATGCAGAGATGCGATTCAGAGCCCTGGGGGACACCAGTGGTGAGAGCACGTGGTGCGGAGACAGATTCTCGCCACGCCACCTGGTAGGAGCGACCTGTCAGGTAGGACGCAATCCAAGCGTGGGCCGCGCCGGAGATGCCCAGCTCGGAGAGGGTGGAGAGGAGGATCTGATGGTTCACAGTATCAAAGGCAGCAGATAGGTCTAGAAGGATGAGAGCAGAGGAGAGAGAGTTAGCTTTAGCAGTGCGGAGAGCCTCCGTGACACAGAGAAGAGCAGTCTCAGTTGAATGCCCAGTCTTGAAACCTGACTGATTAGGATCAAGAAGGTCGTTCTGAGAGAGATAGCAGGAGAGCTGGCCAAGGACGGCACGTTCAAGAGTTTTGGAGAGAAAAGAAAGAAGGGACACTGGTCTGTAGTTGTTGACATCGGAGGGATCGAGTGTAGGTTTTTTCAGAAGGGGTGCAACTCTCGCTCTCTTGAAGACGGAAGGGACGTAGCCAGCGGTCAAGGATGAGTTGATGAGCGAGGTGAGGTAGGGGAGAAGGTCTCCGGAAATGGTCTGGAGAAGAGAGGAGGGGATAGGGTCAAGTGGGCAGGTTGTTGGGCGGCCGGCCGTCACAAGACGCGAGATTTCATCTGGAGAGAGAGGGGAGAAAGAGGTCAAAGCACAGGGTAGGGCAGTGTGAGCAGGACCAGCGGTGTCGCTTGACTTAGCAAACGAGGATCGGATGTCGTCAACCTTCTTTTCAAAATGGTTGACGAAGTCATCCGCAATGAGGGAGGAGGGGGGGGGGAGGGGGGAGGAGGGGGGGGGAGGGGGAGGAGGATTCAGGAGGGAGGAGAAGGTAGCAAAAAGCTTCCTAGGGTTAGAGGCAGATGCTTGGAATTTAGAGTGGTAGAAAGTGGCTTTAGCAGCAGATACAGAAGAGGAAAATGTAGAGAGGAGGGAGTGAAAGGATGCGAGGTCCGCAGGGAGGCGAGTTTTCCTCCATTTCCGCTCGGCTGCCCGGAGCCCTGTTCTGTGAGTTCGCAGTGAGTCGTCGAGCCACGGAGCAGGAGGGGAGGACCGAGCCGGCCTGGAGGATAGGGGACAGAGAAAATCAAAGGATGCAGAGAGGGAGGAGAGGAGGGTTGAGGAGGCAAAATCAGGAGATAGGTTGGAGAAGGTTTGAGCAAAGGGAAGAGATGATAGGATGGAAGAGGAGAGAGTAGCAGGAGAGAGAGAGCGAAGGTTGGGACGGCGCAATACCATCCGAGTAGGGGCAGAGTGAGAAATTTTTGATGAGAGCGAGAGGGAAAAGGATACAAGGTAGTGGTCGGAGACTTGGAGAGGAGTTGCAATGAGATTAGTGGAAGAACAGCATCTAGTAAAGATGAGGTCAAGTGTATTGCCTGCCTTGTGAGTAGGGGGGGAAGGTGAGAGGGTGAGGTCAAAAGAGGAGAGGAGTGGAAAGAAGGAGGCAGAGAGGAATGAGTCGAAGGTAGACGTGGGGAGGTTAAAGTCACCCAGAACTGTGAGAGGTGAGCCATCCTCAGGGAAGGAACTTATCAAGGCGTCAAGCTCATTGATGAACTCTCCAAGGGAACCTGGAGGGCGATAAATGATGAGGATGTTAAGCTTGAAAGGGCTGGTAACTGTGACAGCATGGAATTCAAATGAGGAGATAGACAGATGGGTCAGGGGAGAAAGAGAGAATGTCCACTTGGGAGAGATGAGGATTCCAGTGCCACCACCCCGCTGGCTCGATGCTCTAGGGGTATGCGAGAACACGTTGGCAGACGAGGAGAGAGCAGTAGGAGTAGCAGTGTTATCTGTGGTGATCCATGTTTCCGTCAGCGCCAGGAAGTCTAGGGACTGGAGGGTAGCATAGGCTGAGATGAACTCAGCCTTGTTGGCCGCAGACCGGCAGTTCCAGAGGCTGCCGGAGACCTGGAACTCCACGTGGGTCGTGCGCGCTGGGACCACCAGGTTAGAGTGGCAGCGGCCACGCGGTGTGAAGCGTTTGTATGGCCTGTGCAGAGGGGAGAGAACAGGGATAGACAGACACATAGTTGACAAGCTACAGAAGAGGCTACGCTAATGCAAAGGAGATTGGAATGACAAGTGGACTACACGTCTCGAATGTTCAGAAAGTTAAGCTTACGTTGCAAAAAATCTTATTGACTAAAATGACGAAAATGATACAGTACTGCTGGCTGGTGGAGTAGGCTAGCTAGCAGTGACTGCGTTGTTGACTTTGTTTGACCGTGTAGCTGGCTAGGTGTAGCTGGCTAGGTGACCTCGACAGTTTCAGTACTACACCTTGTCATGATACAAAAGCAACTTTGTAGCTAGCTAACATAACACTAATCAAGACGTTCCTTTGTAATGTATTTAGTTTCTACAGTGTTACTAGTTGGCTGGGTTTGGAAAAAGTGGCGTCGCGGGGGACGGCAATAGCTGGCTAGCTAACCTCGGTAATTACTAAACTACACAATTATCAAGCTATGACAAAGACAACTATGTAGCTAGCTAGCCAACACTGCACTAGTCAAATCGTTCCGTTGTAAAGTATTGGTATCTACAGCGCTGCTAGTCGGTAACGGTTGGCTAGCTGTTTGCTAGCTAGCAGTGGGTTAATGATGACTAGGTGTGTTGACTACGTCTGGCGTCGCGGCTGGCTAGTTACTAATAATTACTCTAAACTACACAATTATCTTAGATGCAAAGACAGCAAAGACAACTATGTAGCTGGCTCACTAACACTACACTAATCAAGTCGTTCCGTTGTAAAGTATTAGTGTCTAGAGCGCTGCTAGTCGGTAACGGTTGGCTAGCTGTTGGCTAGCTAGCTAGCAGTGGGTTAATGAAGACTAGGTGTGTTGACTAAGTCTGGCGTCGCGGCTGGCTAGTTACTAATAATTACTCTAAACTACACAATTATCTTAGATGCAAAGACAACTATGTAGCTGGCTCGCTAACACTACACTAGTCAAGTCGTTCCGTTGTAATGTAATAGATTCTACAGTGCTGCTAGTCGGTGGAAGTTGGCTGGTTGGCTAGCTAGCAGTGTTGACTAGCTAGCTAGCAGTGATGACTACGTTAGGAGGACGAAGATAGCTAACTTCGATAATTACTCTAAGCTACACGATTATCTTTGATACAAAGACGGCTATGTAGCTAGCTAAGAAAAGAATTGCTCGGATCAAACAAATCAAACCGTTGTAATGTAGTGAAGTGTAATATTACCTGTGGAGTGAAGCGTAGTGCGACTGCTCGCTCCAAACCGGAAGTGTGATTATTATTAACCCTAACCCTCACTCTCCCATCCCCCCTCCCCAGGCTTCACGGTTCCTATGAGGCCCTGAAGGGCGGCAACACCACAACCCTAACCCTAACCCTCACTCCCCCTATCCTCCCCAGGCTTCACGGTTCCTATGAGGCCCTGAAGGGCGGCAACACCACGGAGGCCATGGAAGACTTCACCGGTGGCGTGACAGAGTTCTATGAGATGAAGGAGGCGCCCAAGGAGCTGTACAAGATCATGAAGAAGGCCCTGGAGAGAGGCTCTATGATGGGCTGCTCTATCGACGTGAGTTTCTGACCTTAGGAGCGTGACCCCGACCTGCAACGGGTCTCACGAACCGTAGTTGAAGAGACTCACGTCAATAGAGCAGCCCATCAGGGAGCCCCTCTCTTAATTTATGATTCTGACCTGTCACCTGACCTGTCACCTGACCTGTCACCTGACCTGTCACCAGACCTGTCAGCTGACCTGTCACCTGACCTGTCACCTGACCTGTCACCAGACCTGTCACCTGACCTGTCACCAGACCTGTCACCAGACCTAACACCTGATCTGTCACCTGATCTGTCACCTGACCTGTCACCTGACCTGTCACCTGACCTGTCACCAGACCTGTCACCAGACCTAACACCTGATCTGTCACCTGACCTGTCAGCTGACCTGTTACCAGACCTGTCACCTGACCTGTCACCTGACCTAACCCTTGACCTGTCACCAGACCTAAGAGCCATTTCAGTCAATGCAGAAGGTATTACTATGTGACCTGTCTGTGGTGGCCGGGGGTTAGTGCTGCCGTCCCTGCACCCTGTGCACATATGTACCGTGTCGGTGTCGGTCCAAATCTGTCCCCCTGTCTAACTGACACAATGGCCGTGTCCAAATCTGTCCCCCTGCCTAACTGACACAATGGCCGTGTCCAAATCTGTCCCACTGTCTAACTGACACAAAGGCCGTGTCAAAATATTTGTATTTACTCTATAAATAGTAGTCGTTTTGGGAATGCCGAAATAAGAACGTTTCATAGTATGTGAAATGTCTAAAATGTAGTAAAGCTTAAAATGTCATACTCATTTTGGCTTTTCATCTAGTAAAATTGCATCCTATTGAGGAAGAGAACCGTGTTTTGAGACCCACGTATATTTGACAACAGCTGATAATCAGCTGAAGGGACATGTTGTACCAAAAGGAACCAACGGCAGGAATCAAAGCAATTATGCGTTAGATGAGGCCTTCTCAGTAGGAGGAACCTAGTACGCTGATATTTGTTGCTTACTGCATTCGTTTTTTTACTCAGTAGTACTCCATAGTACATTATAAATAGTGTGTAGTATGAGTAGTACACTGTATGCAGATTTAGTAAGTGGTAGGCAAGCCAGATTTTGGACACGGTCAATGCTTTCTCCTCTCTTTCCTTGTTAATAAAAACATGTACAAAATACAAGAATAGTGGGAACTGCCCCCCCCCCGCCAAACAAAACTACTTCAGCTATTTAATAAGATTAACAAACTGTATCCAGTGCTGGAAGTCATCACTGATCAAATATCCTCGATGGTCACCACTAAGTAAACAAAACAATTATGGCCACCACTAAGAAAACAAAACAATTACGGCCACCACTAAGAAAACAAAACAATTATGGCCACCACTTTGAAAACAAAACAATTATGGCCACCACTAAGAAAACAAAACAATTACGGCCACCACTAAGAAAACAAAACAATTATGGCCACCACTAAGAAAACAGAATGTTTACAGCCACCACTAAGAAAACAAAACAATTATGGCCACCACTAAGAAAACAAAACAATTATGGCCACCACTTTGAAAACAAAACAATTATGGCCACCACTAAGAAAACAAAACAATTACGGCAACCACTAAGAAAACAAAACAATTATGGCCACCACTTTGAAAACAAAACAATTATGGCCACCACTAAGAAAACAAAACAACTATGGCCACCACTAAGAAAACAGAATGTTTACAGCCACCACTAAGAAAACAAAACAATTATGGCCACCACTAAGAAAACAAAACAATTAAGGCCATCACTAAGTAAACAACACAATTATGGCTACGATTAAGTAAACAAAACAATTACGGCCACCACTAAGAAAACAAAACAATTATGGTCACCACTAAGAAAACAAAACAATTATGGCCACCGCTAAGAAAACAGAATGTTTACAGCCACCACTAAGAAAACAAAACAATTATGGCCACCACTAAGAAAACAAAACAATTATGGTCACCACTAAGTAAACAACACAATTATGGTCACCACTAAGTAAACAACACAATTATGGCCATCACTAAGAAAACAACACAATTACTAAGTAAACTAAGCGTTTATGAAAATGTATCGTGGTGCTTATCTTTTCCCATCAAGTCACGGACTAAACCCTGACCTGTATCTGTGTTTATCACCTACTAAACCCTGACCTGTATCTGTGTTTATCAGGGACTAAACCCTGACCTGTATCTGTGTTTATCAGGGACTAAACCCTGACCTGTATCTCCATTTATCAGGGACTAAACCCTGACCTGTATCTGTGTTTATCAGGGACTAAACCCTGACCTGTATCTGTGTTTATCAGGGACTAAACACTGACCTGTATCTGTGTTTATCAGGGACTAAACCCTAGACCTGTATCTCCATTTATCAGGGTCTAAACTCTGACCTGTATTTAAATTGATCAGGGACTAAACCCTGGACCTGTATCTCCATTGATCAGGGACTAAACCCTGGACCTGTATCTAAATTGATCAGGGTCTAAACTCTGACCTGTATTTAAATTGATCAGGGACTAAACACTGGACCTGTATCTCCATTTATCAGGGGCTAAACCCTGACCTGTATTTAAATTGATCAGGGACTAAACACTGGACCTGTATCTCCATTTATCAGGGTCTAAACTCTGACCTGTATTTAAATTGATCAGGGACTAAACACTGGACCTGTATCTCCATTTATCAGGGGCTAAACCCTGACCTGTATCTGTGTTTATCAGGGACTAAACCCTGACCTGGATTTAATTGTATTTTTTTGTTAACTATCTTCACAAAATACTCTGTGATGTCAAAGTGAAAGAAAAATTCTAAAACACTAATAATTATATTTTAATTATAAAAGTATTCAATCCCCTGAGTCAATACATGTTTGAATCACCTTTGGCAGCGATTACAGCTGTGAGTCTTTCTGGGTAAGCTTTGCAAACCTGGATTTTACAATATTTGCCCATTTATTCTTTTCAAAATGCTTTAAACTCTGTCAAGTTGGTTTTTGAACATTGCTAGACAGCAATTCTCAAATATTGCCATAGATTTTCAAGCCAATTTAAGTCAAAAATGTAACTAGGCCACTCAGGAACATTCAATGTCATCTTGGTAAGCAAGTCCAATGTGTAATTGGCATTTTAGGTTTTTGTCCTGCTGAAACGTGAATGAGTTTTCCTGTAGGATTTTGCCTGTGCTAAGCTCTATTCCGTTTCTTTCTATCCTAAAAAACTCCCTAGTCCTTGCCGATGACAAGCGTACACATAACATGATGCAGCCACCACAACTCTTGAAAATATGAGGAGTGTTACTCAGTGATGTGCTGTGTTGGATTTGTTCCAAAGATAATGCTTTGTATATAGGACAAAAAGTGTATTTCTTTGCCACATTTTTTACAGTATTACTTTGTTGTCTTATTACAAACAGGATGCATGTTTTGTAATATTTTTTATTCTGTACAAGCTTCCTTTTTTTCAGTCTGTCATTTAGGTTAGTATTGTGGAGTAACTACAATGTTGTTGATCCATCCTCAGTTTGCTCATATCACAGCCATTCTCTTGCAAAAAACGGCAGTTGTTTTCTTTGTATTATCTTTAATCAGATCTAATGTGTTATATTCTCCTACATTAATTTCACATTTCCACAAACTTCAAAGTGTTTCCTTTCAAATGGTATCAAGAATATACATATCCTTGCTTCAGGGCCTGAGCTACAGGCAGTTAGATTTGGGTATGTCATTTAAGCTGAAATGTTTTTACTTAAAAAAAAAAGAAGGTGAATCTTTTAACCTACATTTTTGTGAATAGGGTGGTGTACCTAATAAACTGTCCGGTAAGTGTATACTTCCACAGTAGACATGTCATGTAATAATAGCAGACGACACTACTTTAAATAAACACTAGCTCTTATGTTTAATTGTAAATTAAGTCCTTCTGGGTAAAGACATAAGTGACTGAATTGTAAAACTGTTGGCCTGTTGGCCTGTTGGCCCTCCGTTTTTCTAAAAGTCTCTCAGTCTCAACTGGAGAACAGTCCAGTTTCAATTGTATGTCTTTATCCGTTTCAATACAGAAAATTACATAAATGACCTCTCAACGGATGCAGTTGTACCTGGTATAGTGAAGACCAGCTATGTGATTCATGTGTTGTCTATTTTATTCCCCAGTCCCTGGTTCCTGCTCGCTTTGAGACCCGTACTGTGACTGGCCTTGTGAAGGGCCACGCCTACTCTGTGACTGCCGTTGAGGAGGTGAGATATAGACCAATAGCAACGTAGAAAGTCACTTTACGCCGATGGTCGTGGGTTGGGACTCCCGCTAGGGGTCGCCGTTTACGTAAAATGTATGCGCCCACGATAAAAGCATCCAGTAAATGGCATTTACGTATTATCTACATTATTTGAAAGACCATGAGATACACTACATTATTAGATAGACCATGAGATACACTACATTATCAGATAAATCATGAGATACACTACATTATCAGATAGACCATGAGATACACTACATTATCAGATAGATAGATAGACCATGAGATACACTACATTATTAGATAGACCATGAGATACACTACATTATCAGATAAATCATGAGATACTCTACATTATCAGATAGACCATGAGATACACTACATTATCAGATAGATAGATAGACCATGAGATACACTACATTATCAGATAGACCATGAGATACACTACATTATTAGATAGACCATGAGATACACTACATTATTAGATAGACCATGAGATACACTACATTATCAGATAGACCATGAGATACACTACATTATTAGATAGATAGACCATGAGTTACACTACATTATTAGATAGACCATGAGATACACTACATTATCAGATAAACCATGAGATACACTACATTATTAGATAGACCATGAGATACACTACATTATCAGATAAACCATGAGATACACTACATTATCAGATAGATAGATAGGCCATGAGATACACTACATTATTAGATAGACCATGAGATACACTACATTATCAGATAAACCATGAGATACACTACATTATCAGATAGATAGATAGGCCATGAGATACACTACATTATTAGATAGACCATGAGATACACTACATTATCAGATAGATAGACCATGAGATACACTACATTATCAGATAGACCATGAGATACACTACATTATCAGATAGACCATGAGATACACTACATTATCAGATAGACCATGAGATACACTACATTATCAGATAGATAGACCATGAGATACACTACATTATTAGATAGACCATGAGATACACTACATTATCAGATAAACCATGAGATACACTACATTATTAGATAGACCATGAGATACACTACATTATCAGATAAACCATGAGATACACTACATTATCAGATAGATAGATAGGCCATGAGATACACTACATTATTAGATAGACCATGAGATACACTACATTATCAGATAGATAGACCATGAGATACACTACATTATCAGATAGACCATGAGATACACTACATTATCAGATAGACTATGAGATACACTACATTATCAGATAGACCATGCGATACACTAAATTATTAGATAGATAGACCATGAGATACACTACATTATCAGATAGATAGATAGACCATGAGATACACTACATTATCAGATAGACCATGAGATACACTACATTATCAGATAGACCATGAGATACACTACATTATCAGATAGATAGGCCATGAGATACACTACATTATTAGATAGACCATGAGATACACTACATTAATAGATAGATAGACCATGAGATACACTACATTATTAGATAGATAGATAGATAGATAGATAGATAGATAGATAGATAGATAGATAGATAGATAGATAGATAGATAGATAGATAGGCCATGAGATACACTACATTATTAGATAGACCATGAGATACACTACATTATTAGATAGATAGACCATGAGATACACTACATTATTAGATAGACCATGAGATACACTACATTATCAGATAGATAGATAGGCCATGAGATACACTACATTATCAGATAGACCATGAGTTACACTACATTATTAGATAGACCATGAGATACACTACATTATCAGATAGATAGATAGACCATGAGATACACTACATTATCAGATAGACCATGAGATACACTACATTATTAGATAGATAGACCATGAGATACACTACATTATCAGATAGATAGACCATGAGATACACTACATTATCAGATAGACTATGAGATACACTACATTATCAGATAGGCCATGAGATACACTACATTATCAGATAGATAGACCATGAGATACACTACATTATCAGATAGACTATGATATACACTACATTATCAGACAGACCATGAGATACACTACATTATCAGATAGATAGATAGACCATGAGATACACTACATTATCAGATAGATAGATAGACCATGAGATACACTACATTATCAGATAGACCATGAGATACACTACATTATTAGATAGACAATGAGATACACTACATTATTATATAGACCATGAGGTACACTACATTATCAGATAGACCATGAGATACACTACATTATCAGCTAGATAGACCACGAGATACTCTACATTATCAGATAGACCAATGAGATACACTTCATTATCAGACAGATAGATAGACCATGAGATACTCTACATTATCAGACAGATAGACCATGAGATACACTACATTATCAGACAGATAGATAGACCATGAGATTCACTACATTATCAGACAGATAGACCATGAGATACTCTACATGATCAGATAGACCATGAGAGACACTACATTATCAGACAGATATATAGACCATGAGATACACTACATTATCAGACAGATAGATAGACCATGAGATACACTACATTATTAGATAGATAGACCATGAGATACACTACATTCTCAGATAGATAGATAGACCATGAGATACACTACATTATTAGATAGACCATGAGATACACTACATTATCAGATAGACCATGAGATACACTACATTATCAGACAGATAGATAGACCATGAGATACACTACATTATCAGATAGATAGATAGATAGACCAGGAGATACACTACATTATTAGATAGACCATGAGATACACTACATTATCAGATAGACCATGAGATACACTACATTATCAGACAGATAGATAGACCATGAGATACACTACATTATCAGATAGACCATGAGATACACTACATTATCAGACAGATAGATAGACCATGAGATACACTACATTATCAGATAGACTATGAGATACACTACATTATCAGATAGATAGATAGATGATAGATAGATAGATAGATAGACCATGAGATACACTACATTATCAGATAGACCTTGAGATACACTACATTATCAGATAGACCATGATATACACTACATTATCAGATAGATAGACCATGAGATACACTACATTATTAGATAGACCATGCGATACACTACATTATTAGATAGATAGACCATGAGATACACTACATTATCAGATAGATAGATAGACCATGAGATACACTACATTATCAGATAGACCATGAGATACACTACATTATTAGATAGACCATGAGATACACTACATTATCAGATAAACCATGAGATACACTACATTATCAGATAGATAGATAGGCCATGAGATACACTACATTATTAGATAGACCATGAGATACACTACATTATCAGATAGATAGACCATGAGATACACTACATTATCAGATAGACCATGAGATACACTACATTATCAGATAGACCATGAGATACACTACATTATTAGATAGACCATGAGATACACTACATTATCAGATAGATAGACCATGAGATACACTACATTATTAGATAGACCATGCGATACACTACATTATTAGATAGATAGACCATGAGATACACTACATTATCAGATAGATAGATAGACCATGAGATACACTACATTATCAGATAGACCATGAGATACACTACATTATCAGATAGACCATGAGATACACTACATTATCAGATAGACCATGAGATACACTACATTATCAGATAGATAGGCCATGAGATACACTACATTATTAGATAGACCATGAGATACACTACATTATTAGATAGATAGACCATGAGATACACTACATTATCAGATAGATAGATAGACCATGAGATACACTACATTATCAGATAGACCATGAGATACACTACATTATTAGATAGATAGACCATGAGATACACTACATTATCAGATAAATAGACCATGAGAGATACACTACATTATCAGATAGACTATGAGATACACTACATTATCAGATAGGCCATGAGATACACTACATTATCAGATAGATAGACCATGAGATACACTACATTATCAGATAGACTATGAGATACACTACATTATCAGACAGACCATGAGATACACTACATTATCAGATAGATAGATAGACCATGAGATACACTACATTATCAGATAGATAGATAGACCATGAGATACACTACATTATCAGATAGACCATGAGATACACTACATTATTAGATAGACAATGAGATACACTACATTATTAGATAGACAATGAGATACACTACATTATTAGATAGACCATGAGGTACACTACATTATCAGATAGACCATGAGATACACTACATTATCAGATAGATAGACCACGAGATACTCTACATTATCAGATAGACCAATGAGATACACTTCATTATCAGACAGATAGATAGACCATGAGATACTCTACATTATCAGACAGATAGACTATGAGATACACTACATTATCAGACAGATAGATAGACCATGAGATTCACTACATTATCAGACAGATAGACCATGAGATACTCTACATGATCACATAGACCATGAGATACACTTCATTATCAGACAGATAGATAGACCATGAGATACTCTACATTATCAGACAGATAGACCATGAGATACACTACATTATCAGACAGATAGATAGACCATGAGATTCACTACATTATCAGACAGATAGACCATGATATACTCTACATGATCAGATAGACCATGAGATACACTACATTATCAGACAGATAGATAGACCATGAGATACACTACATTATTAGATAGATAGACCATGAGATACACTACATTATCAGATAGATAGATAGACCATGAGATACACTACATTATTAGATAGACCATGAGATACACTACATTATCAGATAGACCATGAGATACACTACATTATCAGACAGATAGATAGACCATGAGATACACTACATTATCAGATAGACCATGAGATACACTACATTATCAGATAGACTATGAGATACACTACATTATCAGATAGATAGATAGATGATAGGTAGATAGATAGATAGATAGATAGATAGATAGATAGATAGATAGATAGATAGATAGATAGATAGATAGATAGATAGATATAGACCATGAGATGCACTACATTATCAGATAGACCATGAGTATAGAGTTGTGATTTGATGTGACTGTAGGACATTTTGAGTCAGCCAAAGCTGACTCAAGCGGCCAGTGGTTGTGATTGTTACATGGACCGGTGCGTGTGTTTCTCCTCAGTGTAAGCAGTCCCAGCACAAGGAGCCTAAGGTGCGTCTGGTGCGCCTCAGGAACCCCTGGGGTCAGGTGGAGTGGAACGGGCCCTGGAGTGACAAGTAAGATACGCCTGATTGATTGATTGAACTGGCACCAGTGATAGACACAGGGTGGTTTCCGATGTCTATGCTAGCATACAATTCCTAATACATTTCCTCGGTCTTCTAAAGCTACGTTTACACAGGTATGCAAATTCTGATCTTTTTTTTCTGACTAATTTGTCTTTTGACCAATCACATCAAATCTTTTCATATCAGATCTTTTTCAGAACTGGTCTAATTGGTCAAAAGTCAATTTATCATATTTATAACCTTTATGACATTTATCGAATTTATGACATTTAGCACATTATGACATTTAGCACATTATGACATTTAGCACATTATGACATTTAGCACATCATGACATTTAGCTCATTATGACATTTAGCACATTATGACATTTAGCACATTATGACATTTAGCACATTATGACATTTAGCACATTATGACATTTAGCACATTATGACATTTAGCTCATTATGTCATTTAGCACATTATGACATTTAATGTAATTATATTATATTATATTATATTACATTACACTATATTATATTACATTACATTATATTATATTATATTACATTACATTATATTACATTATATTATATTACATTATATTACATTACATTATATTATATTATATTACATTATATTACATTACGTTACATTATATTATATTACATTACACTATATTATATTACATTAAATTATGTTATATTACATTATATTATATTACATTACATTATATTACATTATATTATATTATATTACATTATATTATATTACATTATATTATATTACATTACATTACATTATATTATATTATATTCCCATGTCAGAGAAGGTTCATGTATCATATTGTTCAGTTAGGCAGTTGATGATGTTGTTCCCCACAGCTCTAAGGAGTGGGTATCTCTGTCGAAAGGAGAGAAGGACAAGCTCCATCATCAGAGTGCTGAGGACGGTGAGTTCTGGTGAGTATTGTTTCTCTCTTCAACGATGTCATTCTAGCTGCTGTTGATACTTTATGTTTATTTTCTCTACCCATATTACATGTCCTCACTGAAATAGTCTAGAAAAAGGTATAGTGTGCCGCTGAACAACATTAAGATGTATAGACTATTTCAGAGACTGTGAGTTTTCCTTTTCCAGTTTAAATACCTTTAGAACCCTGCACCAAAATACCTTTGACTACAAACTATCAAGTGGAGCGTGTCAATTGTTGACTCTCCTTGTCTCCCTCCCCCCTTCCTCTCCCTCTCCTCTCATCTCCCCATCTTCCTCTCCATCCCCCCTTTCTCTCCCACTCCTCTCATCTCCCCCACTCCCTTCCCCTCTCCCTTTCCTCTCATCTCCCCCTCTCCCTTCCCTCTTCCTCTCATCTCCCCCTCTCCCTCTCCTCCCTCTCGCTCTTCCTCTCCTCTGTCTCCCTCTCCCTTTTCCTCCTCTATCTCCCTCTTCCACTCCCTCCCGCCTCCCCCTCTCCTCTGTCTCCCTCTCCCTATGTCCTTCTCTCCCTTGTCTCCCTCTCGCTATCGCTCTCCCTCCCCCTCTCCTCTGTTTTCCCTCTCCCTCATTCCTCCCTCTCCCCTCTCTTGTCTCCCTCTTCCACTTCCTCCCCCTCCCCCTCACATCTGTCTCCTTCCCCTCTCTTCTGTCTCCCTCTCCCTCTCCTCTGTCTCCCTCTCCCTCCTCTCTCCTCTGACTCCCTCTTCCACTTCCTCCACCCTCCCCCTCACATCTGTCTCCCTCTCCCTCTCCTCTGTCTCCCTCTCTCTCTCCCTCTCCCTCTCCTCTGTCTCTCTCTCCCTCCTCTCTCCTCTGTCTCCCTATACCCTCTCCTCTGTCTCCCTCTCCCTCCTCTCTCCTCTGTCTCCCTCTCCCCCTCCCTCTCCCTCTCCCTCTCACTCCTCTCTGTCTCCCTCTCCCTCCTCCCTCCTCTCTCTCCCTCTCCCTCTCCTCTGTCTCTGTCTCCCTCTCCCTCCTCTCTCCTCTCCCTCTCCCTCTCCTCTGTCTCCCTCTCCCTCCTCTCTCCTCTGTCTCCCTCTCCCTCTCCTCTGTCTCCCTCTCCCTCCTCTCTCCTCTGTCTCCCTCTTCCACTCCCTCCCCCTCCCCCTCTCCTCTGTCTCCATCCCCTCTCCCCTGTCTCCATCCCCTCTCCTCTGTTTCTCTTTCCCTATCCTGTGTCACCCCAGGATGTCCTTTGAGGACTTCAAGAAGAACTACACTAAGATTGAGATCTGCAACCTGACCCCTGATGCCCTGGAGGACGATAAGATCCACAAGTGGACGGTGTCTGTGAACGAGGGTCGCTGGGTCAGAGGCTGCTCCGCCGGGGGCTGTAGAAACTACCCAGGTAGGAGATGATCCCTGATCTCTAACCCTCTACAGTAGGGCTCCCGAGTGGCGCAGCGGTCTAACGCATCTCAGTGCAAGAGGCGTCACTGCAGTCCCTGGTTTGAATCCAGGCTGCATCACATCCGGCTGTGATTGGGAGTCCCATAGGGCGGCGTACAATTCGCCCAGCATCATCTGGGTTTGGTCCGGGGTAGGCCGTCATTGTAAATAAGAATTTGTTCTTAACCGACTTGCCTAGTTAAATAAAGGTTAAATAAAGGTTAAATAAAGGTTAAATAAAACAATTAATAAAAAGGTTGTTAGAGCTTGTCTGATTTAATGGAACGAATTTTAGGCAACCAATCGCAGCGCTCCAATGGATAGTAACTGTTGTCGAGTCTGACATCTCGAACAAGCTCACGTTTGAGTTTTCTTTAAAAAATTTAAAAAAAAGTTTAAATGGCTAAATAATTGAACAGTGCAGCGGGGGGGGGGGTACTTGCTACTGGAATTCCTGAAATTCAGAGCCAGTTGGAGTATTTCTTGAATCTGAAATTATACTTTTGTTATATTGTATCCTAGTTCAGCTGGTTAGCTAGCTCTCAGTCTCATTGACCACCAAACGTTGTTTACGCTAGCTAGCTAGCCACTTAATATAAATTGTTTAGCCATGTTATTAATAAAACTCCCGTCTGCTGTCGACATACGAGATACAATTTGAGAGCACTAGTTTTCTCGAAAAAAGTGGTTGTAGTGTTGACTGCATGCTGACAGTGAATTCAGAGCCATTCAGTGGCTAAACACACTACAAACCTTAATTTTACCTGGTTTCCGTGAAGCCCGTGTAATGACAACATACTTGAGAGTTTCCTGATTACCAAGATGTAGTCAGTATTAATTACATTTTGTATTAAACACAGTTTGAGATTATTGTGTGGGGATTTCACCAGTGGCTAGAAGGGGGAATTGGGTTTCCTGGGACAATAGCGAAGGGTCAATAGCACTGCAAATCTCCCCCACCTGGCATTACGGCCAGGCTCAATCAAATGTTCCCAAAGTATTTGAAAGAAAAAAAATATTATTTGAAGACAGGTCTAATTTACTCATGTATCGGATTGTCCTCATACGGGGCACCATCACGTAGAAAGACAATGTCCATTGAGTAATGAGGTGTGTTTGATTCTAAACCCTGCCTCTTATGTTACGTAGTCTATCCACAAGGATTGGGTTCTGCAGATTAAGTTCTGCAAGTTCTGGACTACAGGCTACACATAGTAATGTGTATGTGTTTGGTTTTCTGAACCCAGATACTTTCTGGACCAACCCTCAGTACCGTCTACGTCTCCTGGAGGAGGATGACGACCCGGAGGACAACGAGGTGGCGTGTTCCTTCGTGATCGCTCTGATGCAAAAGAACAGACGGAAAGAGAGGAAAATGGGAGCCAATCTCTTCACCATCGGATTTGCCATCTACGAGGTGTCCCCCTGTCAGACATCACACAAAAAAAAAACTGATCTTAAACAATTTGTATTATTCTTTAAAAGGGGCAATCTGCAGTTCAAACAAAAACAAATCACAATTGTTAGTTGAACATTTCAAAAAATGGATGTGCCAGTTGCAGATTTCCCCTTGGCCACATATGTTGGCGACACACATTGTATACATGCGACATTCAGTTGTAAACATAGCTGAGTTTTTAGCGGTGTTTGCTGATCCTGTTTCTGGTGCAAACACAACTCACTCTTCTCTCTGTCTGTCTACAGGTGCCGAAGGAGGTAAGGACAGGAGATGTGGAATGTGTTTGTTTACACGTTGTGGTTTAACTATTCTAATTCATTTTTACCGCCATATTTTTAAACAATGAAAGTTTCTATGGTTAATAGTATGACAACAATAACTAATTCAACACTTTGCTTTCACACTTTTCATACCCAATCTTTCTTCTCCTCCCTCCTCTGTCTGTTTGTTTCTGACCAGATGCACGGAAACAAGCAACACATGCAGAAGGACTTCTTCCTGTTCAACTCATCCAAGGCTCGCTGCAAGTCCTACATCAACCTGAGGGAGGTGACCCAGCGCTTCCGTCTGAGCCCCGGGGAGTACGTGATCATCCCGTCTACCTACGAGCCTCACCAGGAGGGAGAGTTCATCCTCAGAGTCTTCTCCGAAAAGAGGAACACCTCAGAGTGAGTGAGAGAGCTGGGTGGTGGTGGAGCGCAGA
Organism: Salmo trutta; assembly: GCF_901001165.1. Lineage (NCBI taxonomy): Eukaryota > Metazoa > Chordata > Actinopteri > Salmoniformes > Salmonidae > Salmo > Salmo trutta. Next base: position 42,458,030 of record NC_042989.1, read on the forward strand.
GGGAATATGGGAATATGTCTAGTCCCCCTGGGAAAAGCAATGTAAGGCCATAGTGGAGCGGTTTAGGATTATATTAACAGTATGGCTGGGGGTTGAAACGACCGCAGATAAACGGCCTGTGCACTGCTATTTCCTTTTTAAAGCAATTTCTCAGACGTTTTTTTCTGGGATCACGTTGTGTCGTTGTAAAAACAGAGGATCCCGTTGTTTTTAAAGAGTATATCACCTTTCAAAAGTAAATCGCAGTGCACAGGTCGCTTATCTGCATTTGTTTGAATCCCGGCCCATGTCTCACACTTCCTTGGACACTGGTTAACTATATATAGATTTGCAAATATGTGATTAATATATTCCATTCTAGTAACTTAATTACAATCTTAGTAATAGTATGGGATAGGAAATGAGTCTTTGTTATTTCCAGCTTCTCAGGTGTTTTACGTTATCTGGCCCAATGTCTATGATGGGTTAAGCAATGTGGGTGGGTTTGGGTTGTTGTTAGGTTGTGTTGCTGTCAGCTTAGAGTGCCCCTTTTGGGGAGGGGTGCTGGTTGGGGTTATGGGGGTGGGGGTGTTGGGGTCAGACCACCCACGACAAACTATTTTAACGGCAATTTGATTTGTAGAGCTGGAAGGAATCGGCCCCAGTTCGAAGCTGTTATGGAATCTTTTTTAGGACAAGCGACTTCAGATTCCGGCATGTTCCGGTAAACATTTTATTTCAGTATTAAAATAAACATCCTGCTCTGCCTCCAAACATCCCGAAACAACCTTCACCCTAGAATACAAAAGCTCCTAGCTCTGGTGGAAGAGGAGGATCTGAATGTCTGCAACAACTGGAAGAACCTGAAATAAGCTGGAAGAAGCTGAAAGAAGCTGGAAGAAGCTGAAAGAAGCTGGAAGAAGCTGAAAGAAGCTAGAAGAAGCTGGATGAAGCTGGAAAAACATGAATAGAAGCTTCAATCTGAAGAAGCTGAAATATCTGGAAGAAGCTGAAAGATCTGGAAGAAGCTGAAAGAAGTTGAAATCTGAAAAAGCTGTAAAGAGATATGACAAACTAGATTATGGACAGGTTTCCCGGACAAAGATTAAGTCTATTCCTGAAAAGCAACAATCAATAGAGAATCCCCTTAGATTACAAAAAAAAAATCCAGCATTTGGCTTCATCTGTGTCCAGAAAACCAGCCCTATGAGTTTTAAGATAACAGTCAGTCTTTTATTTAATCTCAGTGGGAGTCACTGTTTTCGTCCATTTTTAAGGAAACATCAGGTAGTACAGTAGGTTATATAATCAAATTGTATAGGTATTGTCTGCCATATCTAGCCTGTGGCGAGAAGTCTGTTGGGCCTAATGCTCCTCCAGAGTAGATATGACCTGAACATGTACTAACCTATTTGCAATATCTTTAATTTAAGCCTACTAGAAAGTGTGTGCCCTCAGGCCTGGAGGGAAGCAAAAGTAATTCCACTTCCTAAGAATAGTAAAGCCCCCTTTACTGGCTCAAATAACCAACCAATCAGCCTGTTACCAACCCTTAGTAAACTTCTGGAAAAAATTGTGTTTGACCAGATACAATGCTATTATACAGTAAACAAATTGACGACAGATTTTCAGCACACTTATAGGGAAGGACATTCAACATGCACACCACTTACACAAATGACTGATGATTGGCTGAGAGAAATTGTTAATTTAATAAAAAGATTGTGGGGGCTGTTTTATTAGATTTCAGTGCGGCTTTTGACATTATCGATCATAGTCTGCTGCTGGAAAAACGTATGTGTTATGGCTTTACACCCCCTGCTATAATGTGGATAAAGAGTTACCTGTCTAACAGAACACAGAGGGTGTTCTTTAATGGAAGCCTCTCCAACATAATCCAGGTAGAATCAGGAATTCCCCAGGGAAGTTGTCTAGGCCCCTTACTTTTATAAATCTTTACTAATGACCTACCGCTGGCTCTGAGTAAAGCCAGTGTATCTATGTATGCAGATGACTCAACACTATACACGGCAGCTACTACAGGGACTGAAATGACTGCAACACTCAACAAAGAGCTGCAGTTAGTTTCAGAATGTGTGGCAAGGAATAAGTCAGTCCTAAATATTTCAAAAACAAAAAGCATTGTATTTGGAACAAAACATTCACTAAACCTCAAACTAAATCTTGTAATAAATAATGTGGACATTGAGCAAGTTGAGGTGACTAAACTGCTTGGAGTAACCCTGGATTGTAAACTGTCATGGTCAAAACATATTGATACAACAGTAGATAAGATGGGGAGAAGTCTGTACATAATAAAGTTTAGTCACACCTGGACTACTGTTCAGTCGTGTGGTCAGGTGCCACAAAGAGGGACTTAGGACAATTGCAATTGGTTCAAAACAGGGCAGCACGGCTGGCCCTTGGATGTACACAGAGAGCTAACATGAATAATATGCATGTCAATCTCTCCTGGCTCAAAGTGGAGGAGAGATTGACTTCATCACTACTTGTATTTGTGAGAGGTATTTACATGTTGAATGCACCGAGCTGTCTGTCTAAACTACTGGCACACAGCTCAGACACCCATCCATACCCCATAAGACATGCCACCAGAGGTCTGTTTAAACTACCAGCACACAGCTCAGACACCCATGCATACCCCACAAGACATGCCACCAGAGGTCTCTTCACAGTCCCCAAGTCCAGAACAGACTACGGGAGGCGCACAGTACTACATAGAGCCATGACTACATGGAACTCTATTCCACATCAGGTAACTGATGCAGCAATAGAATCAGATTTAAAAAACAGATAAAAATACACCTTATGGAACAGCGGGGACTGTGAGGCAACACAAACATAGGCACAGACCCATGCACACACACGATAACATGCACACTATGCACACACGTACACGGATTTTGTATTGTAGATATGTGGTAGTGAAGTAGGGGCTTGAGGGCACACACTTAGTGTGTTGTGAATTCTGTAATGAATGTAAATTGTATAACTGCCTTAATTTTTGCCGGACCCCAGGAAGACTAGCTGATGCCTTGGCAGCAGCTCATGGGGATCCATATTAAGTACAAATACAACTGTACTGAAACTAAGAGGCCAGAGAGACGAAGGAATGGCACCTCAATTAGACATTTGGCAAAAAGAAAACAAGTTGTCAAACATCTCTGAAAAAATATATGTAACAGCTGGTACACTAACATATTTCCTTACAGCTCGTTGTGAGGTGGTAGGTGTGTTGTGCAATATTACTGTCATTTAGTTCAATGCTATTGGATAATGGATCATAACAAGGCTTTAGACCATAAGGCTTTAGACCATAAGGCTTTAGACCATAAGGCTTTAGAACTATAAGGCTTTAGACCATAAGGCTTTAGACCATAAGGCTTTAGAACTATAAGGCTTTAGACCATAAGGCTTTAGAACTATAAGGCTTTAGAACTATAAGGCTTTAGACCATAAGGCTTTAGAACTATAAGGCTTTAGACCATAAGGCTTTAGACCATAAGGCTTTAGACCATAAGGCTTTAGAACTATGCCAGTTTTAAGAAAACAGTATAATTCCATATGATTGATGTTGCAACATTACAGTTCCTAACAGTATTCAGAGATGTACTGTATAGACATTTAGGAATAGCTGGAGATGGGACATGTGATGAAATAACATGTTATTAGGATGTTGTAGAGTTTGGTTCTCTGTTAGAACATGTGGTCCAGATGATGTCAACTCTGCTGGTGTCACCATGGTGACTGCTGTTTGTTGGTTTCTAATCAGGGAGATAGAGAACAGGATCGAGGCTGACCATCCAGTGGTGAGTTAGTTCTCTGTCTGTCGTTCTGTCAGCGTCATGTATCTATCTGTCTCACAGTCCACAGCCCCACTTCCTGTCACAGTCCACAGCCCAACTTCCTGTCACAGTCCACAGCCCAACTTCCTGTCTCTGTCTGTCATTCTGTCAGCGATCATGTATCTATCTGTCTGTCTCACAGTCCACAGCCCCACTTCCTGTCACAGTCCACAGCCCCACTTCCTGTCACAGTCCACAGCCCCACTTCCTGTCACAGTCCACAGCCCAACTTCCTGTCTCTGTCTGTCGTTCTGTCAGCGTCATGTATCTATCTGTCTGTCTCACAGTCCACAGCCCCACTTCCTGTCACAGTCCACAGCCCAACTTCCTGTCACAGTCCACAGCCCAACTTCCTGTCACAGTCCACAGCCCAACTTCCTGTCACAGTCCACAGCCCAACTTCCTGTCACAGTCCACAGCCCAACTTCCTGTCACAGTCCACAGCCCAACTTCCTGTCTCTGTCAGTCAGTCTTCTCCAGTCTCTATTTTTTCACCATGGCTTGGATTATGGTTAATAATAAATAAACAACAGAATTTTGTATACTTTTTTGTTTCGATTTTTACGACGCCTTTCGAAAGGGAAATTGGCCCGATATTATCTCAATGAGAAATGACATGAAAACGACAGTATTCGTTTTTTCGGTTTTCATTTTTCAGAAGTGTATCTGCTTCAGACACTTTGCCCCTCCCTCCCTCCCTCCCTCCCTCTCTCTCTCTCTCTCTCTCTCTCTCTCTCTCTCTCTCTCTCTCTCTCCCCTCCCTCCCTCCATCCTTCCCTCTCTCTCTCTCTCTCTCTCTCTCTCTCTCTCCCCTCCCTCCCTCCCTCCCTCCCTCCCTCCCTCCCTCCCTCCCCTCCCTACCTCTCTCTCTCTCCCTCCCTCCCTCCCTCCCTCCCTCCCTCCCTCCCTCCCTCCCTCTCTCTCTCCTCTGTGTCGTCTTCTCCTTCTCAGCCGGCCCCAGCCAATGCAGGGGAGGAGAGTGAGGAAGACCAGCAGTTCCGGAGCATCTTTCAGCAGATAGCCGGGGATGTGAGTACGGGGAGTACAGGGAGGCCAGTGAGGCCAGTGAGCGCTTGGGGGAGTGTGAGTATAGTGCTGGGGGTGGGTGGTCAAAACCAATGTGCTCCCAATCTAGGGCCGAGATTCAATCCGATCTGCATTAGATCCGCGTTGTAGCGCGCTCGACATGTCTAAGGTCATTTCCGATTGAGCCGACATATGCAGCATTTACCGTGAACGCAATCTCCGCGAACACGGGAAACGTTGCCTTTAAAAGCGGTCTGATTGAATCCCGGCCTATATTTCCTATGTCATGCCAACTGTATTTCTGCCATATTACCGTTGTTACCGGACCTGGGTTCAAATACTGTATCTACGCTTCGTTTAGCTTGCCTGATGCAATGAAACCAATGAAATTGTCCCAAAAGTGGAAACTGCCACTCCAGGTAGGCTCAATCAACCGATTTTAAAAGTAAGTATTATACAAAGGAAAACAAATACTATTTGAACTCAGGTCTGGTTATAAAAATGAATTTGATTAGGTTATTTTATCATGTAAGGATGCTTTCAGACATCAATAGATTAACTACGGAAGCCCTGAATTATCTTGTTTGAACGACTTAGTGAAAACACCCCCAAAATCATTAGAATATATTTAAAAAGGCACACCTGTTAACTGAAATACATTCCAGGTGACTACTTCATGAAGCTGGTTGAGAGAATGCCAAGAGTGTGCAAAGCTGTCTTCGAGGCAAAGGGCAAAGAATCTCAAATATAAAATATATTTTGATTTGTTTAACACTTTTTTGGTTACTACATGATTACATATGTGTTATTTCATAGTTTTGATGTCTTCACTATTATTCTACAATGTAGAAAATAGTAAAAATAAGGAAAAACCCTTGAATGAGTAGGCGTGTTCAAACTTTTGACTGGTTCTGTATATATGTTCAAACGAGATACTGAGTTGTTCAAATTAGATTTGTTTTTCCCCCTTGGGCTTCAGGGCTTCCGTAGATTAACACAAAAAATGAATTCCAGTTTAACATTAAAAGGTAAAATCCCCATCAGATGATCTCCATGTGTCCTTCCTCTCTCACAGGAAATGGAAATAACCGCCAACGAGCTGAAGAATGTCCTCAACAGTATCGTCTCCAAACGTAAGACTAAAACTACAGTTTATTACAGTCTCTTTCTGTATATTATCATTACAGAAGGGCTTCCGGAGGGATCCATTCTAGGACCTGTTTTCTTCGCCGTTTACAGTGGGGTCCAACATTATTGACATTGATAAAGATGAGCAAAAAACACTCTATACAATATATAATTCAAATACTGAGCTAACATGTATGCACATTTTTTGGGCTTAAATGGTATTATTTTATACTAATACAATTGCTCAGAGAAAGATATTTTGTTTATCAGGTTAAACAATACCTCTCAAAAACAAGTAGGGGTCAAAATGATTGGCACACCTGTGTTCAATACCTCCCCTTTCCAGGATAACGGCACAGAGCCTTTTGCTAAAACGTTTTATGAGATTGGAGAACACATTGGGAGGGATCTTAGACCATTCCTCTTTACAGCATCTTTCAAGATCCTTGATATCCTGAGATGGACTGCCCTCTTCAATTCCAACCACAGGTTTTCAATTGGGTTCAAGTCCGGAGACCGAGATGGACCATTGCAAAATGTGGCCAATTAGCCATTTCTTTATGAAATTTTGATGTGTGTTTGGGGGTTAATGTCTTGCTGAAAGATCCACATGTGGCCAAGTTTCACCCTCTTGGCAGAGGCAGCCAGGTTTTTAGCTAGAATGACGTGGTACTGGGTAAAGTTCATTGACTTTTGCTTATCTTCATCACGGGTCTCAATAATTTCGAACCCCACTGTCAATAAATCATATTCACAAATATTGACTGTCTGGTCCCCAGAAGAGTTTGGAAACACTGTCCTGAATCTCCCTCTCTCTCTCTCTCTCTCGCTCTCTCTCTCACACAGAGACAGATACAGATTATTCTATGTTGTTATTCTCCCATTAATCACCTACAGCATAGTTTCCCAGCCCTCAACTGGGTCCACCTGCGACCACAGATAGTCCACAGTTTTGTTCTAGCCCTGCACACCAGATTAAAATAGGTAATGGTTTGTTGGTCATTTTGTTAATCCTCTCTTTCTCTCTCCAACAGATAAGGACCTGAACACGGAGGGTTTTAGCCTGGAGAGCTGCAGGAGCATGATCTCTCTCATGGACGTATCCTCTGTATCTGTGTTGTCTGTAGATAGAACACAACCTGCAGAGACCCTCCCAGGTCATGTTGTGTTGTCTGTAGATAGAGACCCTCCCAGGTTGTGTTGTCTGTAGATAGAGACCCTCCCAGGTTGTGTTGTCTGTAGATAGAGACCCTCCCAGGTTGTGTTGTCTGTAGATAGAGACCCTCCCAGGTCAGGTCGTGTTGTCTGTAGATAGAGACCCTCCAGGTCAGGTTGTGTTGTCTGTAGATAGAGACCCTCCCAGGTCAGGTTGTGTTGTCTGTAGATAGAGACCCTCCCAGGTTGTGTTGTCTGTAGATAGAGACCCTCCCAGGTTGTGTTGTCTGTAGATAGAGACCCTCCCAGGTTGTGTTGTGTTGTCTGTAGATAGAGACCCTCCCAGGTCAGGCTGTGTTGTCTGTAGATAGAGACCCTCCCAGGTCAGGTTGTGTCTGTAGATAGAGACCCTCCCAGGTCAGGTTGTGTTGTCTGTAGATAGAGACCCTCCCAGGTCAGGCTGTGTTGTCTGTAGATAGAGACCCTCCCAGGTCAGGTTGTGTCTGTAGATAGAGACCCTCCCAGGTCAGGTCGTGTTGTCTGTAGATAGAGACCCTCCCAGGTCAGGCTGTGTTGTCTGTAGATAGAGACCCTCCCAGGTCAGGTTGTGTTGTCTGTAGATAGAGACCCTCCCAGGTTGTGTTGTCTGTAGATAGAGACCCTCCCGGGTCAGGTTGTGTTGTCTGTAGATAGAGACCCTCCCAGGTTGTGTCTGTAGATAGAGACCCTCCCAGGTCAGGTTGTGTTGTCTGTAGATAGAGACCCTCCCAGGTTGTGTTGTCTGTAGATAGAGACCCTCCCAGGTTGTGTTGTCTGTAGATAGAGACCCTCCCAGGCTGTGTTGTCTGTAGATAGAGACCCTCCCAGGTTGTGTTGTCTGTAGATAGAGACCCTCCCAGGTTGTGTTGTCTGTAGACAGAGACCCTCCCAGGTCAGGTTGTGTTGTCTGTAGATAGAGACCCTCCCAGGCTGTGTTGTCTGTAGACAGACCCTCCCAGGTCAGGCTGTGTTGTCTGTAGATAGAGACCCTCCCAGGCTGTGTTGTCTGTAGACAGACCCTCCCAGGTCAGGCTGTGTTGTCTGTAGATAGAGACCCTCCCAGGCTCGTCAGGACACCAAGATGTTTCACAATTTTGTTGTAGCCCTGAACTAGCTCACCTAATTCCAGTGGTGTAAAGTACCTAAGTAAAAATACTTTAAAGTACTACTTAAGTCGTTTTTGGGGATTTCTGAACTTTACTATTTATATTTTTGACAACCTTTACGTTTACTTCACGACATTCCTAAAGAAAATTATGTACGTTTTACTCCTTGCATTTTCCCTGACACCCAAAATTACTCATTACATTTTGAATGCTTAGCAGGACAGGAAATGGTCCAATTCACACACATTGTACTTTGTGATACTTAAGGATGTTTTAGCAATTACATTTACTTTAGATACTTAAGTATATTTGAAACCAAATACTTTTACTCAAATAGTATTTTACTAGGTGATTTCCACTTTTACTTGAGTCATTTTCTATTAACAAATCTTTACTTTCATTCAAGCAAGACAATTGGGTGCTTTTTTCCACCACTGCCTAATTTACTTAGTCAAGGTATGATGATTAGCTGGCAATATATAATAAGCCATTTAGCAGACTCCTTGATCCAAAGGGTGTTACAGAAAATTACAAATGTATTAACCAGGGTTCATGAGCTAAGGGAGTGTAGAAACAGGTTAATCTGAGCTAAGGGAATGTAGAAACAGGTTCATCTGAGCTAAGGGAGTGTAGAAACAGGTTCATCTGAGCTAAGGGAGTGTAGAAACAGGTTCATCTGAGCTAAGGGAGTGTAGAAACAGGTTCATCTGAGCTAAGGAAGTGTAGAAACAGGTTAATCTGAGTCAAGGGAGTGTAGAAACAGGTTAATCTGAGCTAAGGGAGTGTAGAAACAGGTTAATCTGAGTTTAGGGAGTGTAGAAACAGGTTAATCTGAGCTAAGGGAGTGTAGAAACAGGTTAATCTGAGTTTAGGGAGTGTAGAAACAGGTTAATCTGAGCTAAGGGAGTGTAGAAACAGGTTCATTTGAGCTAAGGGAGTGTAGAAACAGGTTCATCTGAGCTAAGGGAGTATAGAAACAGGTTAATCTGAGCTAAGGGAGTGTAGAAACAGGTTCATCTGAGCTAAGGGAGTATAGAAACAGGTTAATCTGAGCTAAGGGAGTGTAGAAACAGGTTCATCTGGGCTAAGGGAGTGTAGAAACAGGTTCATCTGAGCTAAGGGAGTGTAGAAACAGGTTCATCTGAGCTAAGGGAGTGTAGAAACAGGTTAATCTGAGCTAAGGGAGTGTAGAAACAGGTTAATCTGAGCTAAGGGAGTGTAGAAACAGGTTCATCTGAGCTAAGGGAGTGTAGAAACAGGTTAATCTGAGCTAAGGGTGTGTAGAAACAGGTTAATCTGAGCTAAGGGAGTGTAGAAACAGGTTAATCTGGGCTAAGGGAGTGTAGAAACAGGTTCATCTGAGCTAAGGGAGTGTAGAAACAGGTTAATCTGAGCTAAGGGAGTGTAGAAACAGGTTAATCTGAGCTAAAGGAGTGTAGAAACAGGTTATTCTGAGCTAAGGGAGTGTAGAAACAGGTTAATCTGAGTTTAGGGAGTGTCGTAACGTTGTATTGATTTAATGTGACGACTGCTGCTCGTCGAATGATTAACGATTTATAACTACGTGACTAAATGAATCAGGTAATTATTAAATCATTAACCGGGGGGCACCATGGGAAAATTGGTTTTATTGAGTTTATTTCCCAAATGAACTCAAAGAATATCAGAATATCGATTTTACAACAGTTGCTAATCAATCAATATCCTCTACAGTCTCATTTTGAATGTCGCATAATCCGGGAATCTGCACAAACCCGAGTCCCACCAATGAGTCCGTACCACACCAATTGAGTTGATTATTTATTTGCTAACAAGCTAAAATGATAATATAAGATACACAAACACACAGTCTAGGTGTCACGGTTGTCGTAAGAAGAAGCGGACCAAAGTGCAGCGTGTGTGTCATTCCACATTTTATTTATACTGTGAAACTATGCGATACATACACATAAACTAAAGAATGAAAAAACAACAAACCGTGACGCAGAGTTGAAACATACACTCTCCCATAAACCCAGGTGGGAAAAACACTTACTTAAGTATGATCAACAAATAAGAGACAACGAGGACCAGCTGCCTCTAATTGGAGAGCATCCCAAACAAAACCCAACATAGAAATACAAAACTAGAACACGACAACATAGAAAAACTAAACTAGAAAACCCCCGTCACGCCCTTACCTACTCTACTATAGAAAATAACAGCTTTCTATGGTCAGGACATGACACTAGGCTATTGATTAGAACTTAATACAACGAAACAGGTCCCTAGTGGGCCAACACAATATGACAGGTGTTACAGAAAATGGGGATTTAAAAGAGAGAGAGAGAAAGAGAGAAAAGCACACATGGGTACGTTTGTAAACTAGGCCTTTACCCGGACTGCCATCTCTTATGGACTGCCATCTCTTATGGACTGCCATCTCTTATGGACTGCCATCTCTTATGGACTGCCATCTCTTATGGACTGCCATCTCTTATGGTCTGCCATCTCTTATGGACTGCCATCTCTTATGGGTCAGAATATAATGATGTAATTACGTGTCGAAGGTCTCCGACGGGGTGTCTCTTCGTGGACGAGTTTCTGCTTCTCTGACGGCGCACTTCTATGGTTACAGGGTGTAACTCTCTGGTTGTCCTCATGATGTCAGTGTCCTTTTGGCTTAGTGGTCTGTTTCCTCGCCCTTGTTCTGAAAGGGGTCTTTTGAGAACAGCCAGCCCTGTAGCTCAGGGCTCACAGCGTTACGTTAAACGGACGTTAAACGGGTGTCCTGACTCTCTGTCGTCACTAAAGATCCCATTGTACTTATCGTAAGAGTTGGGGTGTTAACCCCGGTGTCCTGCTAAATTCCCAATCTGACCCTCATACCATCACGGCCACCTAATCATCCCCAGCTTACAATTGGTTAATTCATCCCCCTCCTCTCCCCTGTAACTATTCCCCAGGTCGTTGCTGTAAATGAGAATGTGTTCTCAGTCAATTTACCTGGTAAAATAACGGTAAAATAAAATAAAAAAAACAGCGTAGGAATGAAAGCAGTGTAGACACACAATTCGATGGAGAGTGGTGACCGTGTGGTCCTGCTTGAATTCCCCCTTTTAGACGCAGCTACTCATCCGTAGCATAGATAGATAAAATGTTCCTTTGTCTTCAACCTCGTGTTGCGTTTTGAGGTTGCTGACCACTCAGACCTTAGCTGCAGCTCAGGGTCACTTAGTCTGATATGTTAATTCTTAACTCACATGTTTTATACCCTCGGGTCAGAAATGGCCGTTTCCGCCTTTAGGGCAATTCTCTGGGCGTAACAAGTTACGAGGCAAGGTCTGGATTTTACTAGTTACGAGGCTGGAGGTCTGGATTTAACTAGTTACGAGGCTGGAGGTCTGGATTTAACTAGTTACAAGGCTAGTTACCAGGCTGGAGGTGTGGATTTAACTAGTTACGAGGCTGGAGTTCCAGATTTTACTAGTTACGAGGCTGGAGGTCTGGATTTAACTAGTTACGAGGCTGGAGGTCTGGATTTAACTAGTTACAAGGCTAGTTACCAGGCTGGAGGTGTGGATTTAACTAGTTACGAGGCTGGAGGTCTAGATTTTACTAGTTACGAGGCTGGAGTTCTGGATTTAACTAGTTACGAGGCTGGAGGTCTGGGTTTTACTAGTTACGAGGCAAGGTCTGGATTTAACTAGTTACGAGGCTGGAGTTCTGGATTTAACTAGTTACGAGGCAAGGTCTGGATTTAACTAGTTACGAGGCTGGAGGTCTGGATTTAACTAGTTACGAGGCTGGAGGTCTGGATTTAACTAGTTACGAGGCCGGAGGTCTGGATTTAACTAGTTACGAGGCCGGAGGTCTGGATTTAACTAGTTACGAGGCTGGAGGTCTGGATTTAATTAGTTACGAGGCTGGAGGTCTGGATTTAATTAGTTACGAGGCTGGAGGTCTGGATTTAACTAGTTACGAGGCCGGAGGTCTGGATTTAACTAGTTACGAGGCTGGAGGTCTGGATTTTACTCAAATCCAATTTAGACAACTAACTTCACATTTCATCTTTACCAAAACATTCTCTTTGATCTGGACATTTTCTACACAACGTACAAAGTATAAACATCAAACACATATTAGGAAAACTCTTAAAGTTACAATGTTTTCGTTATAACGTCGTTCTTTAACTTTTAATAACATAACAAAAATGACATTCATTTTCATATTCCATCTATCGCCATGACCACCATTGTGGCTGACGAAAACCCCCTTGTCCCAAAGTCCATTTATTGCATGTTTTAATGTTCTGAGGCCGATTCTCCATAATGAGAGGACAAAGGAATTTTGTCTGCTGCCTTAGATTTACAATGGTGTGAGGGGTCATAAAACCCCCCACATCTTCCTGTCCCTGGAGATCTCTTCCCCTCTGCTGGGTGTGAGGGGTCATAAAACCCCCCACATCTTCCTGTCCCTGGAGATCTCTTCCCCTCTGCTGGGTGTGAGGGGTCATAAAACCCCCCACATCTTCCTGTCCCTGGAGATCTCTTCCCCTCTGCTGGGCGTGAGGTGTCATAAACCCCCCCATCTCCATACCTCTCCATCTCTTCCCCTCTGCTGGGCGTGAGGTGTCATAAACCCCCCCATCTCCATACCTCTCCATCTCTTCCCCTCTGCTGGGCGTGAGAGATCTCTCTGTAGGATTGCGGTCCACGGTAACCTGATCCGAACAGGCCAGTCATGACAGGAGTGTAGAAACAGCTTTTTTTTTTTCTAAGCTAAGTGACTGTTTGTTGAAATGGTTGATTTTTGAGTTCCCATGTGTCGCCCGTCATTGTTGTCTTAACTGCAGCTGTCTAGATGGACGGGACTGGCAGACTCAACCTGCAGGAGTTCAGACATCTCTGGAACAAGATCAAACAGTGGCAGGTGACAATGCTGTTCTTCTTCCTCTTAAGAATGTTTCCCCCTTTATCTCTCACTCCTTTTATTTAAACTCCCAAATGTCACCGTAGACGTAGTCAGATGTATAGATTTACATCCGCTCTGTTTCTTTAGGGAATTTTCCAACACTATAACTCGGATCAGGCTGGTAGCATCAACAGCTACGAGATGAGAAATGCCGTCAACGATGCAGGTAAGAGAAATCTTTAGTTGTGTTTACCAGGTTTATTGAATAGAATAAAATCGTCAGGTGGATTGGATCCCCGTCTCAGCAACTACAAGGAGATGGAAAGATGTGTTGTTTTGTTTTAAAATGTGCTGTGGCCATGGTAACTGAACACTCCACAGCCTAATGTGTCTCTCCAATATCTCCCATCTCTAACGGTCTTTTGACTGTTCAGTTATGTGTCTCCAATATCGCCCATCTCTAACGGTCTTTTGACTGTTCAGTTATGTGTCTTATGTCTAATATCGCCCATCTCTAACGGTCTTTTGACTGTTCAGTTATGTGTCTTATGTCCAATATCGCCCATCTCTAACGGTCTTTTGACTGTTCAGTTATGTGTCTTATGTCCAATATCGCCCATCTCTAACGGTCTTTTGACTGTTCAGTTATGTGTATTATGTCCCGTTCAGGCTTCCGTCTCAACAATCAGCTCTATGACATCATCACCATGCGTTATGCCAACGAGGGCATGAACATCGACTTTGACAGCTTCATCAGCTGTCTGGTCCGGCTCGAAGCCATGTTCAGTAAGTCAAACACACACACCTCACCTTCATCAGCTGTCTGGTCCGGCTCGAAGCCATGTTCAGTAAGTCAAACACACACACCTCACCTTCATCAGCTGTCTGGTCCGGCTCGAAGCCATGTTCAGTAAGTCAAACACACACACCTCACCTCATCGCTGTATTACACTGGTCCCAGATCTGTTTGTGCTGTCTAGTCCATTCCTGGCCATTGGCATGCAGGTCTGGTTACTGTACATGGTGATGTAAAAAAGGGCTTTACATTTGAGTTGGTTTGATTTATTTGACATTTAAAAACACAACTCATCCACATGTATATAACACACAACTCATCCACATGTATATAAAACACACAACTCATCCACATGTATATAAAACACACAACTCATCCACATGTATATAAAACACATTCACAGTAAATGCGGAAAACACAACCAAAAGTAAAAAAAAAAAAAAAAAAAATGTATTTCCATTTTGGTTCTCTTAATTATATAAATCTTTGATTTATTAATTGATTCATTACATGGGGTTTGTTTGCAGGGGCATTCCAGGCCTTCGACCAGGATGGAGACGGTACGATCAGACTCAGTGTCTTGGAGGTAAGGATATGAACATAATGAGTAATAACATGTTATTACTACCGGCCTTTGGGCCTGTGTCAACTAAAGATGTTATCTTATTGCCCATTGCTTTCAATGGTGCGCTCACGTTCAGCTCGCAGCTTATCCGTAACGGAGCGTTTAGCTGGTGGGTGGGGGAGTACCCTGTCGACACAGCCCCTTTACTGCACAGGTATAAGGACAACAACCGTGTTACCAACTTAACTGACACTACCTATCTATGTTGTGTTACCAAATTCAGCGGTTCTCAAACTTTTTTGGGGGTTCGGGGACCCCTTTCGTGACAGCAAATTCATAACCAGAACACAACTCAAGGGAGATTAAAAAAAAAAAAAAAAAAGCTGTTTTAACTATGATTTCGGCAGTGCATGACCGGACGAACCAAGTCTCGTGCGCTGGGAAGGAACATTTTAAAGGTCCGCCTCTTGGCAATCTGAGAGAAGTTTTCTACACATTTTGCCATGAGGCAGAGATAAAACTTTACGGTTTCAAAGCTTAAATTACATTTATGTTTGAGTAAATACATGTTGGGGAAATACAAGAAGTATTGAGTTAAACAATGTATAATTGGTGGAGTACTGTGGATACCAATATCCCTGTGAGCCTCCCAGGCCCATGTTGCCCAGGATTAAGAATTTACATTGTATTGCATTGAACACTGAACAAAAATATAAATGCAAAATGAAGTGTTGGTCCCATGTTTCATGAGCTGAAGTAAAAGATCACAGAAATTATGAACAAAGCTTATTTATCTCAAATTTTGTGCAAACATTTGTTTACATCCCTGTTAGTGAACATTTCTCCTTTGCCAAGATAATCCATCCACCTGACAGGTGTGGCATATCAAGAAGCTGATTAAACAGCATGAACATTACACAGGTGCACCTTGTGCTGTGAAAGGCCACTCAAAAATGTGCAGTTTTGTCACACAACGCAATGCCAGAGATGTCTCAAGTTTTGAGGGAGTGTGCAATTTGGCATAATGACTTCAGGAATGTCCACCAGCGCTGTTGCCAGAGAATGGAATGTTCATTTCTCTACCATAAGCAGCCTCCAACGTCGTTTTAGAGAATTTGGCAGCCCAAACGTCCGCACAACAGCAGACCACGTGTAACCACGTCAGCCCAGGACCTCAACATCTGGCTTCTTCACCTGCGGGATCTGAGACCAGCCACCCGCACAGCTGATGAAACGTGAAGAGCACACTTCTCCAGCATGCCAGTGGCCATCGAAGGTGGAACATTTGCCATATTGATGTTGGTTACGATGCCGAACTGCAGTCAGGTCAAGAACCTGACGACGACGACGACGACGATGACGATGGTTTCTGACAGTTTGTGCAGAAATTCTTCGGTTATAGCTGTCCGGATGGCTGGTCTCAAATGACGAAGAAGATGGATGTGGAGGTCCTGGGCTGGCGTGGTTACACATGGTCTGCTGTTGTGAGGCCGGTTGGACTGCCAAATTCTAATAAAACGACGTTGGAGGCGGCTTATGGTAGAGAAATGAACATTCCATTCTCTGGCAACAATCAAAACTTGTGGCATCGTGTTGTGTGACAAAACTGCACATTTTAGAGTGGCCTTTTATTGTCCCCAGCACAAGGTGCACCTGTGTAATGATCATGCTGTTTAATCAGCTTCTTGATATACCACACCTGTCAAGTGGATGGATTATCTTGGCAAAGGAGAAATGCTCACTAACAGGGATGGAAACACATTTGTGCACAAAATTGTAGAGAAATAAGCTTTTTTGTGAGTATGGAACATTTCTGCAATCTTTAATTTCAGCTCATGTTCCGTTGTATATTTTTGTTCAGTGCATATAGAGAGATCTGATTTGTTCAGTGCATATAGAGAGAGATCTGATTTGTTCAGTGTATATAGAGAGAGATCTGATTTGTTCAGTGTATATAGAGAGAGATCTGATTTGTTCAGTGTATAGAGAGAGATCTGATTTGTTCAGTGTATATAGAGAGAGATCTGATTTGTTCAGTGTATATAGAGAGAGATCTGATTTGTTCAGTGTATAGAGAGAGATCTGATTTGTTCAGTGTATATAGAGAGAGATCTGATTTGTTCAGTGTATAGAGAGAGATCTGATTTGTTCAGTGTATATAGAGAGAGATCAGATTTGTTCAGTGTATATAGAGAGATCTGATTTGTTCAGTGTATAGAGAGAGATCTGATTTGTTCAGTGTATATAGAGAGAGATCTGATTTGTTCAGTGTATATAGAGAGATCTGATTTGTTCAGTGTATAGAGAGAGATCTGATTTGTTCAGTGTATATAGAGAGATCTGATTTGTTCAGTGTATACAGAGAGAGATCTGATTTGTTCAGTGTATATAGAGAGAGATCTGATTTGTTCAGTGTATAGAGAGAGATCTGATTTGTTCAGTGTATATAGAGAGATCTGATTTGTTCAGTGTATACAGAGAGAGATCTGATTTGTTCAGTGTATAGAGAGAGATCTGATTTGTTCAGTGTATATATAGAGATCTGATTTGTTCAGTGTATATAGAGATCTGATTTGTTCAGTGTATATAGAGAGAGATCTGATTTGTTCAGTGTATATATAGAGAGATCTGATTTGTTCAGTGTATATAGAGAGAGATCTGATTTGTTCAGTGTATATATAGAGAGATCTGATTTGATCAGTGTATATAGAGAGAGATCTGATTTGTTCAGTGTATATATAGAGAGATCTGATTTGTTCAGTGTATATAGAGAGAGATCTGATTTGTTCAGTGTATATAGAGAGAGATCTGATTTGTTCAGTGTATATAGAGAGAACTGATAATACTCCTCTATGTCTCACCTCTATGTCCTAACTGATAATACTCCTCTGTCTCTCCTCTATGTCTCTCCTCTATGTCTCTCCTCTATGTCCTAACTGATAATACCCCTCTATGTCTCTCCTCTATGTCTCTCCTCTATGTCCTAACTGATAATACTCCTCTATGTCTCTCCTCTATGTCTCTCCTCTATGTCTCTCCTCTATGTCTCTCCTCTATGTCCTAACTGATAATACTCCTCTATGTCTCTCCTCTATGTCTCTCCTCTATGTCTCTCCTCTATGTCTCTCCTCTATGTCCTAACTGATAATACCCCTCTATGTCTCTCCTCTATGTCCTAACTGATAATACTCCTCTATGTCTCTCCTCTATGTCCTAACTGATAATACTCCTCTATGTCTCTCCTCTATGTCTCTCCTCTATGTCCTAACTGATAATACTCCTCTATGTCTCTCCTCTATGTCTCTCCTCTATGTCCTAACTGATAATACCCCTCTATATCTCTCCTCTATGTCTCTCCTCTATGTCCTAACTGATAATACTCCTCTATGTCTCTCCTCTATGTCTCTCCTCTATGTCTCTCCTCTATGTCTCTCCTCTATGTCCTAACTGATAATACTCCTCTATGTCTCTCCTCTATGTCCTAACTGATAATACTCCTCTATGTCTCTCCTCTATGTCTCTCCTCTATGTCCTAACTGATAATACTCCTCTATGTCTCTCCTCTATGTCTCTCCTCTATGTCTCTCCTCTATGTCCTAACTGATAATACCCCTCTATGTCTCTCCTCTATGTCTCTCCTCTATGTCTCTCCTCTATGTCCTAACTGATAATACTCCTCTATGTCTCTCCTCTATGTCCTAACTGATAATACTCCTCTATGTCTCTCCTCTATGTCTCTCCTCTATGTCCTAACTGATAATACTCCTCTATGTCTCTCCTCTATGTCCTAACTGATAATACTCCTCTATGTCTCTCCTCTATGTCCTAACTGATAATACTCCTCTATGTCTCTCCTCTATGTCTCTCCTCTATGTCCTAACTGATAATACTCCTCTATGTCTCCCCTCTATGTCTCTCCTCTATGTCCTAACTGATAATACTCCTCTGTCTCTCCTCTATGTCCTAACTGATAATACTCCTCTATGTCCCTCCTCTATGTCCTAACTGATAATACTCCTCTGTCTCTCCTCTATGTCTCTCCTCTATGTCCTAACTGATAATACTCCTCTATGTCTCTCCTCTATGTCTCTCCTCTATGTCCTAACTGATAATACCCCTCTGTCTCTCCTCTATGTCCCTCCTCTATGTCCTAACTGATAATACTCCCCTCTGTCTCTCCTCTATGTCCAGTGGCTCCAGTTGACCATGTACGCCTAGATTTCCAGAAAGGTCTTCTCAGCCGGTCGGCCTCTCTGGTGACACCCACCCAACGTGAAGAACAGAGGCGGACTACCAGCATTTACCTCAGTCGTGACCGTGCCAGACCGAAGAGCTAACCCTGCCAGTACCACATCCACCACCTTCTTCCTGTTCACCTCACGGCAACCCTCAGTCCTCACAATAGACTGCTACTTACCAGTCCATACTACTCCATCACATCCTTCATCTCTCTCTCTCTCTAATCTACTCCTTCCCATCTCTCTCTCCCTCTAACCTTCCCTCTCTCTCTCCCTCTAACCTTCTCCTTCCCCCTCTCTCTCTCCCTCTAACCTTCTCTCTCTCTCTCTCTCCCTCTAACCTTCTCCTTCCCTCTCTCTCTCCCTCTAACCTTCTCTCTCTCTCCTTCTAACCTTCCCTCTCTCTCTCCCTCTAACCTTCTTCCCTCTCTGTCTCCCTCTAACCTTCTTCCCTCTCTCTCTCCCTCTAAACTTCTCCTTCCCTCTCGATCTCCCTCTAACCTTCTCCTTCCCTCTCTCTCTCCCTCTAACCTTCTCCTTCCCTCTCTCTCTCCCTCTAACCTTCCCTCTCTCTCTCCCTCTAACCTTCCCTCTCTCTCTCCCTCTCCCTCTAAACTTCTCCTTCCCTCTCTCTCTCCCTCTAACCTTCTCCTTCCCTCTCTCTCTCCCTCTAACCTTCTCTTTCCCTCTCTCTCCCTCTAACCTTCTCCTTCCCTCTCTCTCCCTCTAACCTTCCCTCTCTCTCTCCCTCTAACCTTCCCTCTCTCTCTCCCTCTAACCTTCCCTCTCTCTCTCCCTCTAACCTTCTCCTTCCCTCTCTCTCTCCCTCTAACCTTCTCCTTCCCTCTCTCTCCCTCTAACCTTCTCCTTCCCTCTCTCTCCCTCTAACTTTCTCCTTCCCTCTCTCTCCCTCTAACCTTCTCCTTCCCTCTCTCTCTCCCTCTAACCTTCCCTCTCTCTCTCCCTCTAACCTTCCCTCTCTCTTTCCCTCTAACCTTCTCCTTCCCTCTCGATCTCCCTCTAACCTTCTCCTTCCCTCTCGATCTCCCTCTAACCTTCTCCTTCCCCATCTCTCTCCCTCTAACCTTCTCCTTCCCCCTCTCTCTCCCTCTAACCTTCCCTCTCTCTCCCTCTAACCTTCTCCTTCCCTCTCTCTCTCCCTCTAACCTTCCCTCTCTCTCTCCCTCTAACCTTCCCTCTCTCTTTCCCTCTAACCTTCTCCTTCCCTCTCGATCTCCCTCTAACCTTCTCCTTCCCTCTCGATCTCCCTCTAACCTTCTCCTTCCCTCTCTCTCTCCCTCTAACCTTCTCCTTCCCTCTCTCTCCCTCTAACCTTCTCCTTCCCTCTCTCTCTCCCTCTAACCTTCCCTCTCTCTCTCCCTCTAACCTTCTCCTTCCCTCTCTCTCTCCCTCTAACCTTCTCCTTCCCTCTCTCTCTCCCTCTAACCTTCTCCTTCCCTCTCTCTCTCCCTCTAACCTTCTCCTTCCCTCTCGATCTCCCTCTAACCTTCTCCTTCCCTCTCTCTCTCCCTCTAACCTTCTCCTTCCCTCTCTCTCCCTCTAACCTTCCCTCTCTCTCTCCCTCTAACCTTCTCCTTCCCTCTCTCTCTAGGTCTCAGGTTTCTGTCATTTCCTCTCCTAACC
Source organism: Salmo trutta (assembly GCF_901001165.1). Classification (NCBI taxonomy): domain Eukaryota; kingdom Metazoa; phylum Chordata; class Actinopteri; order Salmoniformes; family Salmonidae; genus Salmo; species Salmo trutta. The sequence continues at coordinate 42,478,465 of NC_042989.1, forward strand.
ATGTCGATTCCCCAGTATTGCTGAAACATCAGTCTCTTCTGAATCGGCAGTCTTTTTAAAATTTATTTACAGAACCCCCCCCCTCCCCCCTTACCACATGTACAATTCTTTCACTCAGGCAACACACACAACCTCTCTTTTTCTGTCATGATACCTCACAAAGCCACTTCTTCACAATCCATCAAATATCCATATTTTTAAATATTCACTGTTTCATTTCTCTGGGAAAATCTGGACCTGGCGTTCTAAGCCTTTCGCCTGCTGTGTAATCCAACCCTCCCCTATACTACCTGATGTAATATGTTTCCCACCCGATATCAACCCTACCCCAATGTGAAGCTCTGCCAAGCCTCGTTCTCCACATCGCTCCAATGAAAGACCACAGTTCTCTAATGGACAACGGATGAAATGGAGACGTGTCGGAAAAGGACCAGTGCTTCTCTTTCCTTCAGTTTCAGGCTTCCTGATCCAGAACCAGCCAGTCGGTCCGTGGGAACCGGAATAATCCCCCTATCAGGTTCTGAAACACTGATACACAGATTCTACAGAAAAGTGTCTGTGGAATCTGTCGGTCCTACCACTGGACCAATGAGACTGACACAGAACAGACAGAACTGGCCAAGAACACTCCTCCTCCTTACCCTCCGCTGTATGACCAGGACCAGTTAGAAGCCTCCCTAGCTCCTCCTCCTCCGCTGTACGACCAGGACCAGGCAGAAGCCTCCCTAGCTCCTCCTCTTCCTCCTTACCCTCTGCTGTATGACCAGGACCAGGCAGAAGCCTCCCTAGCTCCTTCGCTGTACGACTAGGACCAGGCAGAAGCCTCCCTAGCTCCTTCGCTGTACGACTAGGACCAGTTAGAAGCCTCCCTAGCTCCTCCTCCTCTGCTGTACGACCAGGACCAGGCAGAAGCCTCCCTAGCTCCTCCTCTTCCTCCTTACCCTCCGCTGTATGACCAGTACCAGGCAGAAGCCTCCCTAGCTCCTCCGCTGTACGACCAGGACCAGTCAGAAGCCTCCCTAGCTCCCCCTCCTCCGCTGTACGACCAGGACCAGTCAGAAGCCTCCCTAGCTCCTCCGCTGTACGACCAGGACCAGGCAGAAGCCTCCCTAGCTCCTCCGCTGTACAACCAGGACCATGCAGAAGCCTCCCTAGCTCCTCCGCTGTACGACCAGGACCAGGCAGAAGCCTCCCTAGCTCCTCCGCTGTACGACCAAGCAGAAGCCTCCCTAGCACCTCCTCTTCCTCCTTACCCTCCGCTGTACAACCAGGACCAGGAAGAAGCCTCCCTAGCTCCTCCGCTGTACGACCAGGACCAGGCAGAAGCCTCCCTAGCTCCTCCGCTGTACGACCAGGACCAGGCAGAGCCTCCCTAGCCTGCTGAAGAGCTCCCTACAGGGTGGGTTCAACGTATGAAGACGTGAATATGACTATGGGTTGGACTGTTTTTCTTGTGGTTTCATACTAAAGCTTCGGTCAAATGAGTGTAATGCATTTTTAAACATTTTAACCCAATAAATAATTGTGTAGTTATTGGTTGGTCTGCTTGTACTTGTTGTTTTCAAGTGAATTCGAGGTTATTTCTCAAAAACAGTCAAATCTGTGTAAATTAGCTAAACCGCTGTTTGGTCAGAATCCTTTTAATTCAAGACATTCTTATCAAGCACATACACAACTAAAACAAGAGGCTTGTATTATGTTGCAAATATATATTTTTTTCTTTATTTCAAGGTTTGTTTCATTTGATAACATTTTCTTATAAAATATCTGTAGCACAACCGTCGGCAACAACTTAATAAATTTATCATAGAAACTCAGGAATGTCAGATTAAAGGACCAGAGTGTGTTTTGCCTCAGATAACAGGGGAGGAGAGAAAAGGGTTTTACACGTCTGTAGGTATCTCTTCCTAAAGAAGAAGATCTCTGTAGAGATTACAGGTTGAACAGAGAGACCTCAACAGCCCCCCGTGTAAAACCCGGAGCTGCCCACTACACGGATCAGGAGTCACAACCACTAGATCATTGGTTGAACATTCTTTCACATTGATTCAAAATATAATTACATGTGTGTTTTCATAGAATAACAGATTTTTTTTTTAAACGTCATGATGCATCAGTTTGGTTTGTGTAATGTTGAGTGTTTTCTGAGGTTTAGCTTGGTTGGTTTGTGTGTGTTGAGTGTTTTCAGAGGTTTAGCTTGGATGGTTTGTGTGTGTTGAGTGTTTTCAGAGGCATGGGAATTGGATCCTGATTCTGTTCTTCAATCTCTTCAACCCCTCAACATACCGCCTCTATACCATCTTCCTCTCTACACAAACGGCTATACTTCAAAACAACCACTTACTGTGGGATAGCCTCACTGCTCTATTTAAACAATCACTTACTGTGGGATAGCATCACTGCTCTATTTAAACAATCACTGACTGTGGGATAGCCTCACTGCTCTATTTAAACAATCACTGACTTACTGTGGGATAGCCTCACTGCTCTATTTAAACAATCACTGACTTACTGTGGGATAGCCTCACTGCTCTATTTAAACAATCACTGACTTACTGTGGGATAGCCTCACTGCTCTATTTAAACAATCACTGACTTACTGTGGGATAGCATCACTGCTCTATTTAAACAATCACTGACTGTGGGATAGCCTCACTGCTCTATTTAAACACTGACTTACTGTGGGATAGCATCACTGCTCTATTTAAACAATCACTGACTGTGGAATAGCCTCACTGCTCTATTTAAACACTGACTTACTGTGGGATAGCATCACTGCTCTATTTAAACAATCACTGACTTACTGTGGGATAGCATCACTGCTCTATTTAAACAATCACTGACTTACTGTGGGATAGCATCACTGCTCTATTTAAACAAACACTGACTTACTGTGGGATAGCATCACTGCTCTATTTAAACACTGACTTACTGTGGGATAGCATCACTGCTCTATATAAACACTTACTGTGGGATAGCATCACTGCTCTATTTAAACACTGACTTACTGTGGGATAGCATCACTGCTCTATATAAACACTTACTGTGGGATAGCATCACTGCTCTATTTAAACAATCACTTACTGTGGGATAGCATCACTGCTCTATTTAAACAATCACTGACTGTAACATTTGTCGTAGTGGAGAGAAGACCAATACGCAGCGGGAATGTGGATACTCATCTTTTTTTTATAAAACAGGAGTAAAGCATCGACAGGAAAAAAACAATAAACAATACTCACAACACGAACAGTGTGGCAGGCTAAACAAAGCAGTGCTCACAAACAACTACCCACAACCCCAAAGAAAAACACACACCTGTTTATAGGACTCCCAATCAGAGGCAACTAGAAACACCTGCCTCCAATTGAGAGTCCAGCAACCCAACCTACACAGAACACAAAACCTCTGCCACGTCCTGACCAAAACTAATACAATTACTCCCTCTGCTGGTCAGGATGTGACAGTACCCCCCCTAAAGGTGCAGACCCTGAATGCACCTAAAAGAAAAGACAAAAAAACCCAAACACCAAAAAATATCCCCCTAAACTAAAGGGAGGGAAGGGAGGGTGGCTGCCGTCAACGACGGCACTGTGCTACACCCCCCCTCCCCAACCCACCTATATAGGAGGCGGCTCAGGAGCGGGACGTGGACCTCGCTCCACCTTCGGCGTCGCCCACTTGGGCGGCGCCCCTGGCTGCACCCGGCTGGCGGGCGGCGATGGCTGGGCCGGAGGACAGACGGGCCGCTCCGGCTGATCCGGGCAGATGGGCCGCTCCGGCTGATCCGGGAAGACGGGCCGCTCCGGCTGATCCGGGCAGACGGGCCGCTCCGGCGTCTCCTGACTGGCGGGCAGCTCCGGCGACTCCTGACTGGCGGGCAGCTCCGGCGACTCCTGACTGGCGGGCAGCTCTGGCGACTCCTGACTGGCGGGCAGCTCTGGCGACTCCTGACTGGCAGGCAGCTCTGGCGACTCCTGACTGGCGGGCAGCTCTGGCGACTCCTGACTGGCGGGCAGCTCTGGCAAGGCTGGGCTGACGCACTAGATGCCTGATGCGTGGGGCTGGTACAGGACGTGCCAGCCTGGAGACAAGCACCTCAAGGCTAGTGCGTGTAGTGGGGAATACTGGACCGTAGAGGTGCACTGGCAGTCTCAAGCGCAGGGTTGGCATCACCCCTTCAGGCTCGATGCTCACTCTCCCCTGGCACATGCAGGGCGCTGGTACTGTGCATACCGGCCTGAAAATACCAGGCCTCACCACAGCACCTACCCCAAAGCACGGGACCTGTCCAGTCTGTTTATGTCCAAAAAGGGTACGGGGAGCTGGCCTGGGTCTCCAATCTCCCCCCGCCAAACAGCCCTTGTGCCCCCCCAATTTTTTTTATTGGGGTTGACTCTCGGGCTTCCTTGCCAGCCGTGTTCCAGCATAACGTTCGCTCCCTTTTCCTGCTGCCTCCGCTCTCCTGGCTGCCTCCACCTGTTCCCATGGGAGGCGATTCCCTTCCAGCCAGGATCTCCGCCCATGTGTAGGATCCCTTGCCGTTCAGGATATCCTCCCATGTCCAGGAGTCCTTCCTCCCACGCTGCTTGGTCCGTTTGTGGTGGGTAGTTCTGTAACATTTGTCGTAGTGGAGAGAAGACCAATACGCAGCGGGAATGTGGATACTTATCTTTTTTTTATAAAACAGGAGTAAAGCATCGACAGGAAAAAAACAATAAACAATACTCACGACACGAACAGTGTGGCAGGCTAAACAAAGCAGTGCTCACAAACAACTACCCACAACCCCAAAGAAAAACACACACCTGTTTATAGGACTCCCAATCAGAGGCAACTAGAAACACCTGCCTCCAATTGAGAGTCCAGCAACCCAACCTACACATAACACAAAACCTCTGCCACGTCCTGACCAAAACTAATACAATTACTCCCTCTGCTGGTCAGGACGTGACACTGACTTACTGTGGGATAGCATCACTGCTCTATTGAAACAATCACTTACTGTGGGATAGCCTCACTGCTCTATTTTAACATAAACAAACACTTACTGTGGGATAGCATCACTGCTCTATTTTAACATAAACAAACACTTACTGTGGGATAGCATCACTGCTCTATTTTAACATAAACAAACACTTACTGTGGGATAGCATCACTGCTCTATTTAAACAATCACTGACTGTGGGATAGCATCACTGCTCTATTTAAACAATCACTGACTGTGGGATAGCCTCACTGCTCTATTTAAACAATCACTGACTTACTGTGGGATAGCCTCACTGCTCTATTTAAACAATCACTGACTTACTGTGGGATAGCATCACTGCTCTATATAAACACTTACTGTGGGATAGCATCACTGCTCTATTTAAACAATCACTGACTGTGGGATAGCATCACTGCTCTATTTAAACAATCACTTACTGTGGGATAGCATCACTGCTCTATTTAAACAATCACTGACTTACTGTGGGATAGCATCACTGCTCTATTTAAACAATCACTTACTGTGGGATAGCCTCACTGCTCTATTTTAACAAACACCCACATTCTGGATGACTTCCACAAAAGATTCACAGCAATACCCAGTAATTACTAGTAAGTACAAACTCACTCATTCATATGAGGTAAATAAAGGTGAAATAAAATATAAACTAACATACAGTTATTACTTTGAATTTTTCTCACATCTGTCTCAAAAATAAGGACAAATTGTCTACCCTCATCATACACACCTGTTCATGTATAGGAACACAGTGAACCGTCACTAGAACACACTCTAGAACTGTCACTAGAACACACTCTAGAACCGTCACTAAAACACATCCTAGAACCATCACTAGAACACACTCTAGAACCGTCACTAGAACACACTCTAGAACCGTCACTAGAACACACCCTAGAACCGTCACTAGAACACACTCTAGAACCGTCACTAGAACACACTCTAGAACCGTCACTAGAACACACTCTAGAACCGTCACTAGAACACACTCTAGAACCGTCACTTGAACACATCCTAGAACCGTCACTAGAACACACTCTAGAACCGTCACTAGAACACACTCTAGAACCATCACTAGAACCATCACTAGAACACACTCTGGAACCCTCAGTAGACCAATCCTAGAACCGTCACTAGAACACACTCTAGAACCGTCACTAGAACACATTCTAGAACCGTCACTAGCACACATTCTAGAACCGTCAGTAGAACACATCCTAGAACACACACCGTTAGATCTCTGTGTTCTTCAGTTTTCCGTCACTGCAAAACCGAATCTCAGAATGGCAATCTCAGACCACGACATGTCACACTATCCTTCAACAAACGTTAAAATATCAGGGAGCAACAACAGTCAACAACAGTCAACCCCAGAAACAAAGAGATAAAGACAATTCAGATAGTGTTCTTTTAAAAAGGGGTTTCTATTGCAAATATCATCAAAATGTGTAATTATCACTCAAAAACTGACATGTGGAAATACTCTTAAAATTAAAAACTCCTTCAAATACAAGTAATTACACTCCATTGTACTGAAATATGTCCCAGAAAAATGGGCCATTCCTTGACACCTTTGAGAGGTTTCAAATCTTAATTTAGCTACTCTGACTGGCTAGCCTAGTCTGGTGAATGAGCGAATCATGGTTGAAAGCAAAGAGGTTACATGACAAGAATAAACCAAGAGGTTACATGACAAGAATAAACCAAGAGTCAGAGGACTTGCTCAATAAGACATTAGCATCCCGACTCCACTCCAAACACAAGACACTAGCATCCCGACTTCCCTCCAAACACAACAAGACACTAGCATCCTGACTTCCCTCCAAACACAACAAGACACTAGCATCCCGACTTCCCTCCAAACACAACAAGACACTAGCATCCTGACTTCCCTCCAAACACAACAAGACACTAGCATCCTGACTTCCCTCCAAACACAACAAGACACTAGCATCCCGACTTCCCTCCAAACACAACAAGACACTAGCATCCTGACTTCCCTCCAAACACAACAAGATACTAGCATCCCGACTTCCCTCCAAACACAACAAGACACTAGCATCCTGACTTCCCTCCAAACACAACAAGACACTAGCATCCTGACTTCCCTCCAAACACAACAAGACACTAGCATCCTGACTTCCTTCCAAACACAACAAGACACTAGCATCCTGACTTCCCTCCAAACACTCACAATAAAGCCTCTCTTCACCCATACGCTACAGTAGCAAACAGTATATGTTTTGAAACAGTCAAGGTTTTATCCATTTTAAAGTGTATTTGCAAACGTTTCAATAGAAAAACATAACAATGACTCTCATACCTGGAGCCAAGTTTATTTTCTTTGTTAATTAACAATCAGTCAGTCAGTTAGTCCTGTGTTCCTTTGTCTTACTTGGTCAGTGGTTGGAGTAACTGCCACTCAGCAGAGTTCATTCATTCGTGATGAGAGAACCATGGACAGGAAGAGATGTTTTAGTTGGCTAAAAACTAGAACGCTACACAGGAGTCACCTGGTTACATAGCCTGGTTTAACCAACCTGAATCAACATTCTCAACACTGTTTCAACGATGCACTAATCATTCAGACTGGTTTAACCAGGCTATTTTATAGAGTGGGTCCCAGGAGAGGCGCTCCAATATGGGAGTTAAAGAGGTGGTGGAGGAAGGGTAGGGAAGGTCTGGGGTTCAGGGGCGTAGGTCGTTCCACTTGAGACTTCTCCTCAGCATGTGGCAGCACGTGCTTGGGCACCCCCTGTAGGCTGGGAGACAGAAACACACACAGACACACAACAAGTTCCAGTTGTTCATTGTAGCACAGAAATAATTAACATTGAGGTACACAACACAGACACTAGGTCTGTCAATATACAGCGCATTCAGAAAGTATTCAGACCCCTTTGTCTTTTTCCACATTTTGTTACGTTACAGCCTTATTGTAAAATGGATTAAATTGTTTTTTCCCTCATCAATCTACACACAATAGCCCATATTGACAAAGCAAAAATATGTTTTGAATTTTTGCCAATTTATAAAAAATAAACGTATTTACCTACGTATTCAGACCCTTTACTCAGTACTTTGTTGATGCCCCTTTGGCAGTGATTACAGCTTTGAGTCTTCTTGGGTATGATGCTACAAGCTTGGCACACCTGTATTTGGGGAGTTTCTCCCATTCTTCTCTGCAGATCCTCTCAAGGTCTGTCAGGTTGGATGGGGAGTGTTGATGTAAAGCTATTTTTAGGTCTCTTCAGAGATGTTCAATCGGGTTCAAATTCGAACTTTGGCTGGGCCACTCAAGGACATTCAGGGACTTGCCCCGAAGCCACTCCTGCGTTGTCTTGGCTGTGTGCTTAGGGTCGTTGTCCTGTTGGAAGGTGAACCTTTCCCCCAGTCTGAGGTCCTGAGCGCTCTGGAGCAGGTTTCATCAAGGATCTCTCTGTACTGTGCTTCGTTCATCTTTCCCTTGATCCTGACTGGTCTCCCAGTTCCTGCCACTGAAAAACATCCCCACAGCATAATGCTGCCACCACTATGCTTCACTGTAGGGATGGTGCCAGGTTTCCTCAAGACGTGACGCTTGGCATTCAGGCCAAAGAGTTCAATCTTGTTTTCATCAGACCAGAGAATCTTGTTTCTCATGGTCTGAGTCCTTTAGGTGCCTTTTGGCAAACTCAGAGCGGGCTGTCATGTCTGGATAAGAGCGTCTGCTAAATGACGTAAATGTGCCTTTTACTGAGGAGTGGCTTCTGTCTGGCCACTCTACCATAAAGGCCTGATTGATGGAGTACTGCAGAGATGGTTGTCCTTCTGGAAGGTTCTCCCATCTCCATAGACTGACTCTGGAGCTCTGTCAGAGTGACCATTGGGTTCTTGGTCACCTCCCCGACCAAGGCCCTTCTCCCCCAATTGTTCAGTTTGGCTGGGCGGCCAGCTCTAGGAAGAGTCTTGGTGGTTCCAAACTTCTTCCATTTAAGAATGATGGAGGCCACTGTGTTCTTGGGGACCTTCAATTAAGATCAGAGAACAACCTTGCCATTGGGGGAAGAGAAGAGACAGAGGGAGGGAGTTATGATTAGGGAATAGCCATGCCATGGGGGGAGAGAAGAGACAGAGGGAGACATAAGATACAGAACACACACAAACTGAACACACACACAAACAGAACACACACAAACTGAACACACACACAAACTGAACACACACACAAACTGAACACACACACAAACTGAACACACACACAAACTGAACACACACACAAACTGAACACACACTCCCTTCAGAAAGTGACAGAGAATAGATAGTAAATCTACTGACCTAAGTTTTCATACATCTCAAGAGTTACAGCATGGTGAGGGTCAATTCAATTACTTGAATTGCTCAAATTGCGTTTCTACTGCCTTCAGAATATAGAAATGGACTGTGACTGTGCAGATAGTCTCTAGATAGCTAGAAATTGTATAAAGTCCTTTGACTACAACTAGCTTGCTAGCAAGATGTTGAAGAAAGAATTGAATTCACCCTCACCACGCTGTAACTGACGTTACTCCATACTCCCGATGCCACCTGGCATGATGGTACAGGACCAAAGCCCACACCCTCCCATGCAATGCCATGCAATTTGGCCACATGGTGGCGCTATAACGTGGAATTGAAGATGCAAACTTTGAAAGGTGACTGTGTGACCTAGAGTCATTAAATGTGGTACACATGTCCCTCTACTCACAATAAACAGATTTGCCTAAAGAACCCATAAATTCCGCCATGATGGATTTTCCCGACGTTTAGAATTTTGTGAAAAACAGTTGAAACTCCTCCTGGTACTGAATGACTAATCTTCACGAAACTTGATATATGAAATCTATGGACCAAGGTATGTAAACACACTATAATCCTGTCTAGTATGTCAAACAACATGGCCACAACTGACCAATAAACATTCACATGTGCATGGTCTGTCACATAAATGCATATATACTGCTCAAAAAAATAAAGGGAACACTTAAACAACACATCCTAGATCTGAATGAAAGAAATAATCTTATTAAATACTTTTTTCGTTACATAGTTGAATGTGCTGACAACAAAATCACACACAAATAATCAATGGAAATCCAATTTATCAACCCATGGAGGTCTGGATTTGGAGTCACAATCATAATTAAATTATCCAACTTTCATGTAATGTCCTTAAAACAAGTCAAAATGAGGCTCAGTAGTGTGTGTGGCCTCCACGTGCCTGTATGACCTCCCTACAACGCCTGGGCATGCTCCTGATGAGGTGGCGGATGGTCTCCTGAGGGATCTCCTCCCAGACCTGGACTAAAGCATCCGCCAACTCCTGGACAATCTGTGGTGCAACGTGGCGTTGGTGGATGGAGCGAGAGATGATGTCCCAGATGTGCTCAATTGGATTCAGGTCTGGGGAACGAGCGGGCCAGTCCATAGCATCAATGCCTTCCTCTTGCAGGAACTGCTGACACACTCCAGCCACATGAGGTCTAGCATTGTCTTGCATTAGGAGGAACCCAGGGCCAACCGCACCAGCATATGGTCTCACAAGGGGTCTGAGGATCTCATCTCGGTACCTAATGGCAGTCAGGCTACCTCTGGCGAGCACATGGAGGGCTGTGCGGCCCCCCAAAGAAATGCCACCCCACACCATGACTGACCCACCGCCAAACCGGTCATGCTGGAGGATGTTGCAGGCAGCAGAACGTTCTCCACGGCGTCTCCAGACTCTGTCACGTCTGTCACGTGCTCAGTGTGAACCTGCTTTCATCTGTGAAGAGCACAGGGCGCCAGTGGCGAATTTGCCAATCTTGGTGTTCTCTGGCAAATGCCAAATGTCCTGCACGGTGTTGGGCTGTAAGGACAACCCCCACCTGTGGACGTCGGGCCCTCATACCACCCTCATGGAGTCTGTTTTTGACCTTTTGAGCAGACACATGCACATTTGTGGCCTGCTGGAGGTCATTTTGCAGGGCTCTGGCAGTGCTTCTCCTGCTCCTCCTTGCACAAAGGCGGAGGTAGCGGTCCTGCTGCTGGGTTGTTGCCCTCCTACGGCCTCCTCCACGTCTCCTGATGTACTGGCCTGTCTCCTGGTAGCGCCTCCATGCTCTGGACACTACGCTGACAGACACAGCAAACCTTCTTGCCACAGCTCGCATTGATGTGCCATCCTGGATGAGCTGCACTACCTGAGCCACTTGTGTGGGTTGTAGACTCCATCTCATGCTACCACTAGAGTGAAAGCACCGCCAGCATTCAAAAGTGACCAAAACATCAGCCAGGAAGCATAGGAACTGAGAAGTGGTCTGTGGTCACCACCTGCAGAACCACTCCTTTATTGGAGGTGTCTTGCTAATTGCCTATAATTTCCACCTGTTGTCTATTCCATTTGCACAACAGCATGTGAAATTTATTGTCAATCACTGTTGCTTCCTAAGTGGACAGTTTGATTTCACAGAAGTGTGATTGACTTGGACTTACATCGTGTTGTTTAAGTGTTCCCTTTATTTTTTTGAGCAGTGTATATCATGTGTAGTGATGACGCCGGAGGGGAAGGCTGCCGTCTCATCGGCTCTTAACCATCCGTGCTATTTAGTTTGTTTGTTTTTTCTCGCATTGTTCATAACTTGTTTTGTACATAATGTTTCTGCTACCGTCTCTTGAGACCGAAAAGAGCTTCTGGACTGCGATTTCTCACTTCAGATTAGACAAAGAGTTTTTCTTCAGTGAGTCGGACTAGAGGGAGATATACGACGGACACCCGACTAGGCTCAGATCCATGTCATTCGCTGGAGAAGGAAACTGAGATTTTACGGGAAAAAGATCAGGGTGCCTTGTGAGAATCAGGCGATGAGTGGCTAATCTGCCTTTGCCTTCCGTCATGTTAGCTAACGTTCAATCGCTGGAAAATAAATGGGATGGACTGAAAGCACGTAAATCCTACCAACGTACGAATTATGATCTGTTTGTCTGAATGTCATTGTGAAAAAGCCTGATACTAAGATTGTATTTTATAACTTAGCTGGCCATGTTGGCAATAGAACAACCTTTCAAGTCATGCCCACTTGAACCAGACTGCGAATTTTATAATGGGCATGCAGGGTTGTGTTCCAAACAAAACAACTACAAGCGTGCTTGCTGTAGTTCCTCAACGGCACAGCTAGGAGAGCTCAACAAAGTACCTTATAGTTGAAGACTCTTCTTTAAGTCATAAAAGTGCATTGAAATGAGGTAGGAACTGTGAACACTTTGGAGAGGTGGGTGTCCACTTGGAGACACCAGTTAAGGCGTCAGCATGCCTCGACTGGAGCCAAGCCGAACACTGCTAGGTGAACTGAACTAGTGTGCTAGCATACTCCTTTTAAAGATCTTCTCTTAAAAAACAAGAAAAAAGTGGCAATATACACTTCCTCAAAATAGTCAGAGTTAATCTAAGATAACTCAAGAAACCTGGACATCTCAAGGCGTCTCAAGGAGTATTTCTGGAGCACCCAGAGGAGGTGGAGGTTTGTCTGTCTCTCCTCAGACTGGAGGACCCAGAGGTACCATACTGTACATTATTGTACTGTACAGCAGGGGTCCCCAACAGGTTGTGAGCTTCCTGTAGCTCGCCATAAAATTCTGAAAGTATATGCAATTGTTCATGTGTTCCATGAAACCTTTCCTAAAGAATTCTCACAAGTATCAGACACTGCAAGCTCCCAGCTACTATTTAATCAAGTCAACATTGACATTATCCCATTCCTGATTTGTCACTATTGGCTTAAAAGGCCAAACCTAACACAATTAATCTGCCAATTAATTTACAGCAATATTGCCCTTGTCTGTCTGTGTGGTGAACACGTTTGTCTATCACTCTGTGTGATGCCATAGAGCAGGTAGCAGGTAGCCTAGTGGTTAGAGCGTTGTAACTGAAAGGTTGCTGGATAGAATCCCCGAGCTGACAAGGTACAACTCTGTCGTTCTGCCCCTGACCAAGGCAGTTAACCCACTGTTCCCCGGGCGTTAAAGATGTGGATGTTGATTAAGGCAGCCCCCTGCACCTCTCTGATTCAGAGGGGTTGGGTTAAATGCGGAAGTCACAGTTAAGTTGAGTGCATTCAGTTGTGCATCTGACTAGGTATCCCCTTTCCCAGTTGAAAACTGTCTTGTGGGTTGACAGAAAAACCTTATTTTTCCCCGAAACCTTCTCAATTAAATGTTAACTGCAAAGTAGCCTTATCTGGCAGAAGTATAGCATCAGTAAATATATAATTTGTTATTTGCTAACTTTGCAATGAAATGACCATCAGCATTACAGAACCATTGCTAGACAGGTGTGATGAGATGTGAACTCGATCCGGTGGAATACGACGATACGAGCGCTTATTTCAGAGAGCGCTCCGTAAACCACGCCCCAGTGGGCAGAGCTAGGCATGTTGGACTGGGACACGTTTTAATACCATAAAAAGCCTCGCATTTTACAGTGTGTTATGCTCAGTGGTGTGAAGTACTTAAGTAAAAATACTTTCAAGTCACTTACTATACATTTTTTTGACTACTTTTACTTTACTACATGCCTAAAGCAAATTATGTACTTTCTACTCCCATAATTGAACCAGGACACTTTGTCACAAGATTACAGAAGATAATTGAACCAGGACACTTTGTCCCTGTCACAATAGTTGTAGTGTTGAATGGACCAAACTGCAGACGGAATGTGGATACTCATCTTTTTAATATATACGAGCAAAGCATCCACAGGAAAAACAATAATTACTAACGACAGGCTAACAGGCTACGTACAAACAAAAGACTAGCAGTGTTAGCACAACCACCCACAAACCCAAGTGACAAACATACTCCTAAATATATGACTCCCAACCAGGAACAATGATCCCCAGCTGTTCCTGATCAGGAGTCACAAGACTAACACAGAAACAGACATACTAGACAACACAAACAGACTTCTTCTGCCACGTCCTGACCAAAATACTACACCACTACTCCCTCTGCTGGTCAGGACGTGACAGTACCCCCCCTAAAGGTGCAGACCCCGGAATGCACCTTAACACAAAAATCCCCAATACCACAACAACAACAAAAAAATACCCCCTAAACAAAAAAGGTAGGGAAGGGAGGGTGGCTGCCGTCAACGACGGCACTGTGCTACACCCTCCCTCCCCAACCCACCTATCCTGGAGGTGGCTCTGGTTCCGGCCTCCTGCCCTCCAGGTTGTAGCCAGACTCATTGGGGTCCGAGTCGTAGACAGACTCAAGTTGTTGTGGCTCGTGGGCAAGTTCCCTCATTTCCATGCTGTAGGCAGACTCATTTACAACACAGTTAGTCAATTTCAGTTCTGAGTCGTAGGTAGACTCCTTCGGTTCCGGGTCGCAAACAGACCCACCCGGTTCCGGGTCATAGGCAGACCCCCTCGGTTCCGGGTCGCAGGCAGGCTCCCTTCGGTTCCGGGTCGCAGGCAGGCTCCCTTTGGTTCCGGGTCGCAGGCAGTCTCCCTCGGTTCCGGGTCGCAGGCAGTCTCCCTCGGTTCCGGGTCGCAGGCAGTCTCCCTCGGTTCCGGGTCGCAGGCAGTCTCCCTCGGTTCCGGGTCGCAGGCAGTCTCCCTCGGTTCCGGGTCGCAGGCAGTCTCCCTCGGTTCCGGACTAGACACTGTTGCCGGATACTCTTGACTGCACACTGGCGCCGGATACTCTGGACTGCACACTGGCGCCGGATACTCTGGACTGCACACTGGCGCCGGATACTCTGGACTGCACACTGGCGCCGGATACTCTGGACTGCACACTGGCGCCGGATACTCTGGACTGCACACTGGTGCCGGGCTCTTGAGGCTGGGCCAACGCACTGGAAGCCTGGTGCGTGGGGCTGGTAGAGGTGGTACCAGGCTGAAGACACGCACCCTAGGGCTAGTGCGAGGAGCGGGAACCGGCTGAATAGGACTAGGCCGACTCATGGGAAGCTTGGTCCGGGTTGCTGGCACTGGTCGTGCCATACTGGAGGTACTCACTTCCGGGATAGCACGAGGGGCGGGAACCGGAAAGACTGGGCCATAGAGGCGCACAGGTGGGCTTGACCGCACCGCCTGCACAACCCGCCCTGGCTGGATGGAACTAGCAGCCCTGTACGAGAGGGGTGCTGGTACAGGGTGAACTGGGCTGTGCAGGTGCCTGATGTTTGCCTTGCGTAGAGCGGGTAGCCTGGTCCTAGGAGGCATACCGGCGACCAGATGCGCTGCGCAGGCATCCTCCTACCAGGCTGGATGCCCACTCTAGCACGGCATCTGCGCGGGGCTGGAAAGGCGCGCACCGGACTGTGCGTGCGTATGGGTGAGAGTGCGCACCTCAGCGAAACATGGCACCCTCCACCTCATACGCTCCTCCATATAATCACGGGTAGCTGGCTTATGGCTCTTCCTTGGCCTAGCCAAACTACCCGTGTGCCCCCCCTCCAAAAACAATATTGGGGGTGCCTCTCTGGCTTCCTCGCCAGTCGTGTACCCGGTAGCGTTCCCGGTCCTCACCAGCCTTCCTCCACAGGCCCCCTCTGGCCAGAATCTGTTCCCATGTCCACTTCTCGCGATTGTCCATGTCAAACGCCATTTTCTCAGCATAGTCCATGTACTCAGCGTTCCTCTCCTTTTTCCGCTGCTTGGTCTTGTTGTGGTGGGTGGTTCTGTCACAATAGTTGTGGTGTTGAATGGACCAAACTGCAGACAGAATGTGGATACTCATCTTTTTAATATATACGAGCAAAGCATCCACAGGAAAAACAATAATTACTAATGACAGGCTAACAGGCTATGTACAAACAAAAGACTAGCAGTGTTAGCACAACCACCCACAAACCCAAGTGACAAACATACTCCTAAATATATGACTCCCAATTAGGAACAACGATCCCCAGCTGTTCCTGATCAGGAGTCACAAGACTAACACAGAAACAGACATACTAGACAACACAAACAGACTTCTTCTGCCACGTCCTGACCAAAATACTACACCACTACTCCCTCTGCTGGTCAGGACGTGACAGTCCCCAGATAAACATAATATTATTGAACCAGGACACTGTCCCAAGATATAACAGAAGATAACTGAACCAGGACACTTTGTCCCCAGATAAACAGATATTATTGAACCAGGACACTTTGTCACAAGATATAACGGAAGATAATTGAATCAGGAAACTGTCCCAAGATATAACAGAAGTTAATTGAACCAGGACACTTTGTCCCCAGATAAACATAATATTATTGAACCAGGACACTTTGTCACAAGATATAACAGAAGATAATTGAACCAGGAAACTGTCCCAAGATATAACAGAAGATAACTGAACCAGGACACTTTGTCACAATATATAACAGAAGATAATTGAACCAGGACAATTTGTCCCCAGATATAACAGAAGATAATTGAACCAGGACACTGTCCCCAGATATAACAGAATATAATTGAACCAGGACACTGTCCCAATATAAAACAGAAGATAATTGAACCAGGACACTTTGTCAGAAGATGTAAGAGAAGATAATTGAACCAGGACACTTTGTCCCCAGATAAACCGAATATTATTGAACCAGGACACTTTGTCACAAGATATAACAGAAGATAATTGAACCAGGACACTGTCCCTAGATATAACAGAATATAATTGAACCAGGACACTGTCCCAAGATATAACAGAAGTTAATTAAACCAGGACACTTTGTCCCCAGATAAACATAATATTATTGAACCAGGACACTTTGTCACAAGATATAACAGAAGATAATTGAACCAGGAAACTGTCCCAAGATATAACAGAAGATAACTGAACCAGGACACTTTGACACAATATATAACAGAAGATAATTGAACCAGGACAATTTGTCCCCAGATATAACAGAAGATAATTGAACCAGGACACTGTCCCCAGATATAACAGAATATAATTGAACCAGGACACTGTCCCAATATAAAACAGAAGATAATTGAACCAGGACACTTTGTCAGAAGATGTAAGAGAAGATAATTGAACCAGGACACTTTGTCCCCAGATAAACAGAATATTATTGAACCAGGACACTGTCCCCAGATATAACAGAAGATATTTGAACCAGGACACTTTGTCCCCAGATATAACAGAAGATAATTGAACCAGGACACTTTGTCCCCAGATATAACAGAAGATAATTGAACCAGGACACTTTGTCTCCAGATATAACAGAAGATAATTGAACCAGGACACTTTGTCCCCAGATATAACAGAAGATAATTGAACCAGGACACTTTGTCCCCAGATGTAACAGATTCTAAGGCTGGTTTCAATCTGAACTCATCTTTGACCAAATGTGTAGCAGCAGTTTGTAACTGTATAATAGAATAGCTGTGTACATAATCCTAAACCTATGGACTACATTTAAACACTTGAATATTGTCTTATTTTAGGGTGTAGATTGGTGTGGTCAGATAGCATAGTGGTTAGTGTTCGTTAAGCCATCAAGGTAAAAATCTGTCGTTGCCCTTAATTTAAGCAATGCATTTACATCTAATTTGCTCCATGGGCGCCGTACTACTATGGCTGACCCTGTAAAACAACACATTACACTGCATCTATCTGCTGTCTGTGACAATAAAACATTTTAAAAGCATAGAAAATGACAGCATTGATTTTTTTTAAATTACAACAGTTAATGTAACAATGCTGGTTATAAATCTTGTTGACATTCATCCAAGGACAGCTTGTCTTGCATTAGACTCTCACTGCAGAAAAATATTCTCATGAAATCACATGACTTCTGGTTAGAGAAAAGGATTCCTGTAAACATGGCCTGCTACAAGCAGGAAACAAGTTATGGACAAACCAGAAATGTAACATATATGTTTGATAGTAACCCTGGATGATGAATGTGTGAACTATCTTGTCATCTTTTTGGGTAACCACAATGGAACATTCTAGTCTTTAAGGACATGAACTGGCAGAACAGGTTTCAGCAAAGTATGGAGTCATTGTTTTCAGGAAGGTGTACCCATGGCCAGTGGTATAAAGTACTTCAGTAAAAATACTATAAAGTACTACATAAGTTGTTTTTTGGGGTGTCTGTACTTTACTTTTGAATTTATATTTTTGATAATTTTACATCACTACATTCCCAAAGAAAATAATGTACTTTTTAATCTATACATTTTACCTGACACCCAAAAGTACTCGTTACATTTTGAAAGCTTAGCAGGACAGGGAAATGGTCTAATTCATTTATCAAGACAACACATGGTCATCTCTACTGCCTCTGATCTGGCGGAGTCAGGAAACACAAATGCATCTTTTGTAAATGACGTCTTCGTTTTGGTATGTGCCCCTGGCTATCCATACATTTTAAAAACAAGAAAATGGTGACGCCTGCTTTGCTTAATAGAAGGAATTTGAAACTATTTATACTTTTAATTTTACTTTTCATACTTAAGTATATTTAGAACCAAATATTTTTAGACTTTTACTCAGGTATGACAATTGGGTACTTTTTCCACAACTGTCTATGATGATAGGAGAGACAGGAGGCAGACTAAGAGCAAAGACATCCACCTGAACTACTGCCCTAGAAATACAAGGAGCAGTCTACACAAACAGCCACCTGAACTACTGCCCTACAAATACAAGGAGCAGTCTACACAAACAGCCACCTGAACTACTGCCCTAGAAATACAAGGAGCAGTCTACACAAACAGCCACCTGAACTACTGCCCTAGAAATACAAGGAGCAGTCTACACAAACAGCCACCTGAACTACTGCCCTAGAAATACAAGGAGCAGTCTACACAAACAGCCACCTGAACTACTGTCCTACAGACAAGGAGCAGTCTACACAAACAGTGAATCTGAGAAAAATGGTTTCAAGTTTGTTTTTTAGTCCATGCATATCAACCATGACCACTGATCTGACCTATGACCCCTAAAACGCAAAAGAAAAGTGCAATATCTAGAAATCTGAATGTGTTTATCCAGCTTTCTAGTTGTTTTTCTGTTTGATGGAACTAGTTGAGAGTTCTGTGTTATTTCTTATTTTATGTACCTTTATTTAACCAGGTGGGCCAGTTGAGAACAAGTCCTTTATTTAACCAGGTAGGCCAGTTGAGAACAAGTTCTCATTTACAACTGCGACCTGACCAAGATGGAGCAAAGCAGTGTGACACAAACAACACAGAGTTACACATGGGATAAATGTCACGTCCTGACCAGTAAAAGGGGTTATTTGTTATTGTAGTTTGGTCAGGGCGTGGCAAGGGGTGTTTGTTTTGTGTGTTTCGGGATTTTGATGTATGTTCTATATTTTCTATTTCTATGTTTATTCTAGGTTTCTCTTTCTATGTTGTGTTTTTTCAATGACCTCCAATTAGAGGAAGCTGGTGGTTGTTGTCTCTAATTGGAGGCCATATTTAGTGTGTTCGTTTTCACTTGTGTTGGTGGGTGGTTGTTTCTGGTTTAGTCTGTGCACCTTACTGGACTGTTATCGTCGTTATTTTGTTTGAGTGTGTTTACCTTCAATAAATACGAAGATGAGCAATATACCCGCTGCATATTGGTCCGATGATTTTTCCTCTTCAGACGACGACGTTTATGACAATAAACAAACGTACAGTCAATAACACAATAGAAAAGTCTATATACAGTGTGTGCAAATGAGGTAGGATAAGGGAGGTAAGGAAATAAATAGGCCAGAGTGGAGAAATAATTACAATTTAGCAATTAAACACTGGAGTGATAGATGTGCAGAAGATGAATGTACAAGTAGAGATACTGGGGTGAAAAGGATTAAAAAATAACAATATGGGGATGAGGTAGTTGGTTGGGCAATTTACAGATGGGCTGTGTACAGGTGCAATGATCGGTAAGCTGCTCTGACAGCTGATGCTTAAAGTTAATGAGGGAGATATAAGTCCCCAGCTTCAGGGATTTTTGCAGTTCGTTCCAGTCATTGGCAGCAGGGAACTGGAAGGAAAGGTGGCCAAATTAGGAATTGGCTTTGGGGTTGACCAGTGAAATATACCTGCTGGAGCGCTTGCTACGGGTGGGTGCTGCTATTGTGACCAGTGAGCTGAGATAAGGCGTGGCTTTACCTAGCAAAGCCTTATAGATGACCTGGAGCCAGTGGGTTTGGCGACGAATATGAAGCGAGGGCCAGCCAACGAGAGCATACAGGTCGCAGTGATGGGTAGTATATCGGGCTTTGGTGACAAAATGGATAGACTACATCCAATTTGCTGAGTAGAGTGTTGGAGGCTATTTTGTAAATGACATCACCGAAGTCAAGGATCGGTAGGATAGTCAGTTTTACAAGGGTATGTTTGGCAGCATGAGTGAAGGATGCTTTGTTGCGAAATAGGACACTGATTCTAGATTTAACTTTGGATTGGAGATGCTTAATGTGAGTCTGGAAGGAGAGTTTACAGTCTAACCAGACACCCAGGTATTTGTAGTTGTCCACATATTCTAAGTCAGAACCGTCCGGAGTAGTGATGCTTGACGGGCGGGCAGGTGCGGGCAGCGATTGGTTGAAAAGCATGCATTTAGTTTTACTTGCATTTAAGAGCTGTTGGAGGCCACGGAAGGAGAGTTGTATGGCATTGAAGGTCGTTTGGAGGTTTGTTAACGCAGGCCCTCTGATTTGACACACTGAACTCTATCTGAGAAGTAGTTGGTGAACCAGGCGAGGCAGTCATTTGAGAAACCAAGGCTGTTGAGTCTGCTGATAAGAATGCGGTGATTGACAGAGTCGAAAGCCTTGGCCAGGTCCATGAAGACGGCTGCACAGTATTGTCTTTTATCAATGGTGGTTATGATATCGTTTAGGACCTTGAGCATGGCTGAGGTGCACCCATGATCAGCTCTGAAACCAGATTGCATAGCGGAGAAGGTACGGTGGGATTCGAGATGGTCGGTGATCTGTTTATTAACCTCTCTAGGGTAGGTGGCACCAAATCGTCCCACCTAGTCAACAGCCAGTTGAATCCCGTGGCGCGATATTTAAATACCTTATGAATGCTATTACTTCAATTTCTCAAACATATGACTATTTTACACCATTTTAAAGACAAGACTCTCGTTAATCTAACCACACTGTCCGATTTCAAAAAGGCTTTACAGCGAAAGCAAAACATTAAATTATGTCAGCAGAGTACCCTGCCAGAAATAATCAGACACCCATTTTTCAAGCTAGCATATAATGTCACATAAACCCAAACCACAGCTAAATGCAGCACTAACCTTTGATGATCTTCATCAGATGACAACCCTAGGACATTATGTTATACAATACATGCATGTTTTGTTCAATCAAGTTCATATTTATATCAAAAACCAGCTTTTTACATTAGCATGTGACGTTCAGAACTAGCATACCCCCCGCAAACTTCCGATGAATTTACTAACAATTTACTAAATTACTCACGATAAACGTTCACAAAAAGCAAAACAATTATTTTAAGAATTATAGATACAGAACTCCTCTATGCACTCGATATGTCCGATTTTAAAATAGCTTTTTGGTGAAAGCACATTTTGCAATATTCTAAGTAGATAGCCCGGCATCACAGGGCTAGCTATTTAAACACCCAGCAAGTTTAGCCTTCACCAAAATCAGATTTACTATTAGAAAAGTTTGATTACCTTTGGTGTTCTTCATCAGAATGCACTCACAGGACTTCTACTTCAATAACAAATGTTGGTTTGGTCCCAAATAATCCATCGTTATATCCAAACAGCGGCGTTTTGATCGTGCGTTCTAGACACTATCCGAAACGTAAATAAGGGTTACGAGCATGGCGCATTTTGTGACAAAAAAATTCTAAATATTCCATTACCGTACTTCGAAGCATGTCAACCGCTGTTTAAAATCTATTTTTATGCAATTTATCTCGTAAAAAAGCGATAATATTCCGACCGGGAATCTGCGTTCAGGCAAATAGAGGGAAAAAAATCAAGACGGAACGACCAGTGCACGCGCCTAAGCCCACTGTCCCGTGATCGGCCACTTGACAAAGGCGATCATGTGTTCCAGCCTGGGGCTGGAATGACGACATTCAGGTTTTTCCCGGAATCTGAGAGCCTATGGGAGCCGTGTGTCACGTTACCGCAGAGATCCTTTGTTGTGGGAAGAGATAAATGGTCAGACAGGCCACTTCCTAAAAAGGAATCTCTCAGGTTTTTGCCTGCCAAATGAGTTCTGTTATACTCACAGACACCATTCAAACAGTTTTAGAAACTTTAGGGTGTTTTCTATCCAAAGCCAATAATTATATGCATATTCTAGTTACTGGGTAGGAGTAGTAACCTGATTAAATAGGTTACGTTTTTTATCCGGTCGTGTAAATACTGCCCCCTAGCCCTAAGAGGTTTTAACTTGGCTTTCGAAGACTTTAGAAAGGCAGGGTAGGATAGATATCTAGAGGTCATTAACAGTTTGGGTCTCGAGTGTCACCCCCTTTGAAGAGGGGGATGACCGCGGCAGCTTTCCAGTCTTCAGCGATCTCAGACGATACAAAAGAGAGGTTGAACAGGCTAGTTATGTAGTTGTGTTTTCATGTTTTGAATGTATTGTAGTAGGCCTAACCCTCACCATTTAATCAAATCAAAATCAAATTTATTTATATAGCCCTTCGTACATCAGCTGATATCTCAAAGTGCTGTACAGAAACCCAGCCTAAAACCCCAAACAGCAAGCAATGCAGGTGTAGAAGCACGGTGGCTAGGAAAAACTCCCTAGAAAGGCCAAAACCTAGGAAGAAACCTAGAGAGGAACCAGGCTATGAGGGGTGGCCAGTCCTCTTCTTGCTGTGCCGGGTGGAGATTATAACAGCACATGGCCAAGATGTTCAAATGTTCATAAATGACCAGCATGGTCAAATAATAATAATCATAGTAGTTATCGAGGGTGCAACAAGTCAGTAACACAAGAGTAAGTGTCAGTTGGCTTTTTCATAGCCAATCTTTGAGAGTATCTCAACCGCTCCTGCTGTCTCTAGAGAGTTGAAAACAGCAGGTCCGGGACAGGTAGCACGTCCGGTGAACAGGTCATGGTTCCAGCAGGTCTGGGACAGCAGGTCTGGGACAGGTAGCACGTCCGGTGAACAGGTTAGGGTTCCATAGCCGCAGGCAGAACAGTTGGAACTGGAGCAGCAGCACGGCCAGGTGAACTGGGGACAGCAAGGAGTCATCAAGCCAGGTAGTCCTGAGGCATGGTCCTAGGGCTCAGGTCCTCCGAGAGAAAGAAAGAAAGAGAGAAAGAATGAAAGAGAGAATTAGAAAGAGCATATTTAAATTCACACAGGACACCGGAAAAGACAAGAGAAATTCTCCAGATGTGACAGACTGACCCTAGCCCCCCGACACATAAACTACTGCAGCATAAATACTGGAGGCTGAGACAGGAGGGATCAGGAGACACTGTGGCCCCATCCGATGATACCCCCGGACAGGGCCAAACAGGTAGGATATAACCCCACCCACTTTGCCAAAGCACAGCCCCCACACCACTGGAAGGATATCTCCAACCACCAACATACCATCCCAAGACAAGGCCGAGTATAGCCCACATTATTCTGGTGATGGAGAGAGACACCAGACAAGACACAGAGACAGCAACAGACGACACAGAGAAAGTGATGGAGAGAGGCAGAGGAGGGGAGTGTACAGTAGACTGTATTACTTATAGCTGCTATAGGGGTTCTAATTACTGCACTGTTTGTGAGTCTGTATGTATGAATGTGTGTGTGTGTGTGTGTGTGTGAGAGAGAGAGAGAGAGAGAGAGAGAGAGAGAGCTACCCCTTGGGTGAGAGGAGCATGCTACCCCTGGGGAGAGAGGAGCTGCTACCTCTGGGGAGAGAGGAGCTGCAACCCCTGGGGAGAGAGAGGAGCTGCAACACCTGGGGAGAGAGGAGCTGCTACCCCTGGGGAGAGAGGAGCTGCTACCCCTGGGGAGAGAGGAGCTGCAACCCCTGGGGAGAGAGAGGAGCTGCAACACCTGGGGAGAGAGGAGCTGCTACCCCTGGGGAGGGAGGACCTGCTACCCCTGGGGAGGGAGGAGCTGCTACCCCTGGGGAGGGAGAGGAGCTGCTACCCCTGGGGAGAGAGGAGCTGCTACCCCTGGGGAGAGAGGAGCTGCAACCCCTGGGGAGAGAGAGGAGCTGCTACCCCTGGGGAGAGAGAGGAGCTGCAACCCCTGGGGAGAGAGAGGAGCTGCAACCTCTGGGGAGAGAGAGGAGCTGCTACCCCTGGGGAGAGAGGAGCTGCTACCCCTGGGGAGAGAAGAGCTGCAACCAGCAGGGACTGCGACCATGCTCGGGAAGAGCTTAACGATTGGTGATTGTTGGGGCACGATTGGCAGGAGCTTCAGTGATGAAGACTGCTGCACTTGCTGATGTTTCACAATATGCCATGGCCGTCTCAGTCACCAGGTCTCAACACAATAGAACACCACCATCAACAAAACACCAAATGATGGAATTTCTTGTGGAAGAATGGTGTCACATCCCTCCAATAGACTTCCAGACAGTTGTAGAATGTATTCCAAGGCACATTGTAAGAGCTGTAAAGAGAGAGGGAGTGGGAGAGAGAACAGGTAGAACCTGATATATAAATGAGCAGAGCAAACGAAAGTAACTTTCAACGACCCAATGATCATTCAGACTCTGTTTCTATTGAGAGATAAAAGGTAAGACGACGATTGTTATGTGTTTTCATATAGTTGATGATATTGTTATGTGAATTCATATAGTTGGTGATATTTTTGTGTGTGTTAATATAGTTGATGGTATTGTTGTGTGTATTCATATAGTTGATGATATTTTTATGTGTATTCATATAGTTGATGGTATTGTTATGTGTATTCATATAGTTGATGATATTGTTATGTGTATTTATATAGTTGATGATATTGTTATGTGTATTCATATAGTTGATGATATTGTTATGTGTATTCATATAGTTGATGATATTGTTATGTGTATTCATATAGTTAATGATATTGTTATGTGTATTCATATAGTTAATGATATTTTTGGTGGACAGTGTTATAATAGTCCTACTCTCCTTAAAATGTTTTCGATATAAATTAGATGTGTGGGGTGAATTCGTTCTGTGCCCATCTGTGTGCCCCAGGGTGATCGCTCCTACACTATCTACAATCTAAAATGGTTCTTTGGCTGTCCCCATAGGATAACCCTTTGTAGAACCCTTTTTGGTACTAGGTAGAACCCTTTTGGGTTCCGTGAAGAACCCTTTCCACAGAGGGTTCTACATGGAAGCCAGAAGGGTTCTACCTGGAACCCAAAAGCATTCTCCTATGGGGACAGCCGGAGGACCCGTTTGGAAGCCTTTATTCTAAGAGTGTACTGTATCATAGGTCTATAGACTTGTCTTCTCAAACAGGCTTAAAACACAACAAGCAACAAACAAAAAATGTCTCTTTCTATTCTACTGTTTATGATTTTCACTCAGTTGTGTGAAAGAGAGACAAATAAGTATTGTGGAAAGCCTAACCACAAATTACACTTCCTCAAAACAGGTTGTGTGTATTCATTAGTGCCCACCGTAGCAAAACGTTTGGCCAGAGAAACCGTTTAGTCCACGTTGTACAGTGTTTGGAGTAAACTGTTTCTGTAACATTTCAAAACTGTTGGCTGTGGAGTAAACTAATGAATACAACCCAGATTGTAGCCTACGACTCGACTGTTTATACCTGCCTGATGCTGAAACCTGAACGTAGCCTGGGGGGTGTACTATGATGCAAGCTAGATATACTGGTTTTCTAAAGTTAACCCTATTGATACTGATACTGGGTTAACACTATTGATACTGATACTGGGTTAACACTATGTATACTGATACTGGGTTAACCCTATTTATACTGATACTGGGTTAACCCTATTTATACTGATACTGGGTTAACCCTATTTATACTGATACTGGGTTAACACTATTCATATTGATACTGGGTTAACCCTATTAATACTGATACTGGGTTAACCCTATTTATACTGATACTGGGTTAACACTATTAATACTGATACTGGGTTAACCCTATTGATACTGATACTGGGTTAACCCTATTGATACTGATACTGGGTTAACCCTATTAATACTGATACTGGGTTAACACTAGTAATACTGATACTGGGTTAACACTATTGATACTGATACTGGGTTAACCCTATTAATACTGATACTGGGTTAACACTATTGATACTGATACTGGGTTAACACTATTGATACTGGGTTAACCCTATTAATACTGATACTGGGTTAACACTATTCATATTGATACTGGGTTAACCCTATTAATACTGATACTGGGTTAACCCTATTTATACTGATACTGGGTTAACACTATTAATACTGATACTGGGTTAACCCTATTGATACTGATACTGGGTTAACACTATTGATACTGATACTGGGTTAACCCTATTGATACTGGGTTAACCCTATTAATACTGATACTGGGTTAACCCTATTAATACTGATACTGGGTTAACCCTATTAATACTGATACTGGGTTAACACTATTGATACTGATACTGGGTTAACCCTATTAATACTGATACTGGGTTAACACTATTGATACTGATACTGGGTTAACCCTATTGATACTGGGTTAACCCTATTGATACTGGGTTAACCCTATTGATACTGATACTGGGTTAACACTATTAATACTGATACTGGGTTAACCCTATTGATACTGATACTGGGTTAACCCTATTGATACTGATACTGGGTTAACCCTATTGATACTGATACTGGGTTAACACTATAGATACTGATTCTGGGTTAACACTATTGATACACATATATACAGTACAGTGGCTATACAGTTGATATACAGTACAGTGGATATACAGTTATATACAGTACAGTGGATATACAGTTATATACAGTACAGTGGCTATACAGTTGATATACAGTACAGCGGCTATACAGTTTATATACAGTACAGTGGATATACAGTTGATAAACAGTGGATGTCCACATTTACAGTATCAGTGTAAATATATCTAAGAGAGATGAACAGGGAGCTAATGCAGTATAGTTCAGATATTTAGTGTCCAGATCAGAGATGGCTTGATGTGATGTGCAGCATAGAGTGGATAGTCCTTTAGTCTCTATGGGCCAGATGGCCAGTTGGTGAGGGCCACAGCATAGTCCTTTAGTCTCTATGGGCCAGATGGCCAGTTGGTGAGGGCCACAGCATAGTCCTTTAGTCTCTACGGGCCAGATGGCCAGTTGGTGAGGGCCACAGCATAGTCCTTTAGTCTCTACGGGCCAGATGGCCAGTTGGTGAGGGCCACAGCATAGTCCTTTAGTCTCTACGGGCCAGATGGCCAGTTGGTGAGGGCCACAGCATAGTCCTTTAGTCTCTACGGGCCAGATGGCCAGTTGGTGAGGGCCACAGCATAGTCCTTTAGTCTCTATGGGCCAGATGGCCAGTTGGTGAGGGCCACAGCATAGTCCTTTAGTCTCTATGGGCCAGATGGCCAGTTGGTGAGGGCCACAGCATAGTCCTTTAGTCTCTATGGGCCAGATGGCCAGTTGGTGAGGGCCACAGCATAGTCCTTTAGTCTCTATGGGCCAGATGGCCAGTTGGTGAGGGCCACAGCATAGTCCTTTAGTCTCTATTGGCCAGATGGTCAGTTGGTGAGGGCCACAGCATAGTCCTTCAGTCTCTATGGGCCAGGTGGCCAGTTGGTGAGGGCCACAGCATAGGCCTTTAGTCTCTATGGGCCAGTTGGTGAGGGCCACAGCATAGTCCTTTAGTCTCTATGGGCCAGATGGCCAGTTGGTGAGGGCCACAGCATAGTCCTTTAGTCTCTATGGGCCAGATGGCCAGTTGGTGAGGGCCACAGCATAGGCCTTTAGTCTCTATGGGCCAGGGGGCCAGTTGGTGAGGGCCACAGCATAGTCCTTTAGTCTCTATGGGCCAGTTGGTGAGGGCCACAGCATAGTCCTTTAGTCTCTATGGGCCAGATGGCCAGTTGGTGAGGGCCACAGCATAGTCCTTTAGTCTCTATGGGCCAGATGGCCAGTTGGTGAGGGCCACAGCATAGTCCTTTAGTCTCTATGGGCCAGGTGGCCCGTTGGTGAGGGCCACAGCATAGTCCAGACAGACTCTCGTAGGTCTAGGCTACCTACAAACTATTATAAGACTATGATCACTTATCATGCTGACAAACCTGATGTTCTCTGTGAACTGATCTGAACAGGTTTAGACTGGTCATCTATGATATATAGTCTATATCTGAGGTATATACCGCAATCTACATATCACTAACAACCCACTACTATACATTATAACCTAGTCTACTTTACATAATATAACATCTACATATCACTAACAACCCACTACTATACATTATAACCTAGCCTACTTTACATAATATAACATCTACATATCACTAACAACCCACTACTATACATTATAACCTAGCCTACTTTACATAATATAACATCTACATATCACTAACAACCCACTACTATACATTATAACCTAGCCTACATGACATAATATACAATCTCTTACTTGTTGCAGATAAACTTTCTGAATGGATCAATGATTTCCCCCTCAGATCAATCATGTCCGTTTTAGCCCTTCTGTCTACATTCTCAGATACATTTAGAAAAGAACAGATTGAAAGACAATAAATATCCTAATTTCAATGAATAAAAATAAGTGTGAGACATGGCCTGTTGCTGTTCTGTCTATAACTACCTTAACAAACAGTGACTTATTGTTATTATTATTATTATTATTATTATTATAATAGTTATTATTATAGTTCTTATTATTATAGTTATTATTGTTATTATTATTATTATTGTTATTGTTATTATTATTGTTATTGTTATTATTATTATTATTATTATTATTGTTATAATTATTATTAGTATTATTATTATTGTTGCTGTCCTGTCTATAACTACCTTAACATTGAATTATTATTATTATTATTGTTATTATTATTATTATTGTTATTGTTGTTGTTCTGTCTATAACTACCTTAACAGTGACTTATTATTATTATTATTATTATTATTATTATTGTTATTGTTGTTGTTCTGTCTATAACTACCTTAACAAACAGTAACTTATTATTATTATTGACAGTTACCATGGAGATGAAATGTCACAACAACATGTTCATGTGATGCTTTAAATCACCTGACTGTTTCTATGTCTGTTAGTAAATGTTTTATTTCTCAAAGAGATCATTAAGAAATGTGAACAATTGACAATCAATAATTAGTTGTCACTGTGTTAACCACAATCAACATGCTGGATCTCTGTTTAGTTGTCCACTGTGTTAACCACAACCAACATGCTGGATCTCTGTTTAGTTGTCACTGTGTTAACCACAACCAACATGCTGGATCTCTGTTTAGGGGTCAGTTCTCTAAAATGAGTCTCTCTGGGGAGAGACATGAGGGGGACCCTGTCTCTAAAATGAGTCTCTCTGGGGAGAGAGAGGAGGGGGGTCCTGTCTCTAAAATGAGTCTCTCTGGGGAGAGAGAGGAGGGGGGTCCTGTCTCTAAAATGAGTCTCTCTGGGGAGAGAGAGGAGGGGGACCCTGTCTCTAAAATGAGTCTCTCTGGGGAGAGAGAGGAGGGGGACCCTGTCTCTAAAATGAGTCTCTCTGGGGAACATGACACCAAATCTAAGAGGTGAGATGACAATTTTGTTTAAGAATTATTAATAGTTTATTTCAAAAAAAATATTTCCAAAAATGTTCACATTTGTTTTTTAATCAGAAATGGTTGCTTATGGGTACCTTCAATATTACTGTTCTCAGATTTTTAATTAATTGCTTTAGATTGTGTATAATTTGTATTTTTATTGCAAAACGCCATACATCCATTGTTTAGCTGGAACACCCTAGATGCCTTCAATTGCCCATTTTAAAGCCACGCCCAATTTAGGATAATTTATTAACAACGTGATGTTGCGCTCCAAAGGGATAACTTGAAATAACATGATGTAGATAATTAAATAATCAAATGAAAAACGTGTTTATTATTTTACGCTCTTAGAAAAGAAGGTTCCTTATTGAACCAAAAAGGCTTCTATCACTTCCTTAATATATGGAATCACTAAAAGTTATATATATTTTTGGGTTTAGCGAAGAAGAACCTCTCGAGTTCTGATCAACAAAAGGTTAATGTTTTTTCCAGCGCCCGGATCGGGATTCGAACCAACAACAGGTCCAACTCCTGCCACAGCTCCAACTCCTTAGCCGCTGGGTGAAAACCTGAGTTAATCTTCAGAAATAAACATGAGTTAATCTGCCAAAATGAAGACAAAATGCTATGCAGACATAGTAAAGTATTTACATGTGGTGCAGGAACCACTGACTCGCTGCATTATTCTATAGTATTATCAAGACACCTGCTGTTAACTCTTAACTACTTAGGACAGCTCACGAGGTGTCCTAAATATCTGCCGACTAGGTGGGACTAGAGACTTCATGCACAGCTTTAATTTATACACATAAGTGTCAAATGTCTTTATTCTCAGAATTTATACGACCTATTTTCTACTCTGAGACGCTTTGTGGACATGGGCCCAGATCTCAAAATATTGTTATAATAAATGTTTGTTTAACATAAAGAAAAATGAATATTACTAATGTAACCCACTGTAAAGACTGGGTTTAGTTGATTGTGTGGCACACTACTCTACCAGCAGCATCCTAGTTATCCTAGCTAGTCGGTACAGCTAGGTAAGCTAGCTAGCTACTCTACAAGCAGCATCCTAGTTATCCTAGCTAGTTGGTACAGCTAGGTAAGCTAGCTAGCTACTCTACCAGCAGCATCCTAGTTATCCTAGCTAGTCGGTACAGCTAGGTAAGCTAGCTAGCTACTCTACCAGCAGCATCCTAGTTATCCTAGCTAGTCGGTACAGCTAGGTAAGCTAGCTAGCTACTCTACCAGCAGCATCCTAGTTATCCTAGCTAGTCGGTACAGCTAGGTAAGCTAGCTAGCTACTCTACCAGCAACATCCTAGTTATCCTAGCTAGTCGGTACAGCTAGGTAAGCTAGCTAGCTACTCTACCAGCAGCATCCTAGTTATCCTAGCTAGTCGGTACAGCTAGGTAAGCTAGCTAGCTACTCTACCAGCAGCATCCTAGTTATCCTAGCTAGTCGGTACAGCTAGGTAAGCTAGCTAGCTACTCTACCAGCAGCATCCTAGTTATCCTAGCTAGTCGGTACAGCTAGGTAAGCTAGCTAGCTAGCTACTCTACCAGCAGCATCCTAGTTATCCTAGCTAGTTGGTACAGCTAGGTAAGCTAGCTAGCTACTCTACCAGCAGCATCCTAGTTATCCTATCCTCCCTCTCTCGTTGACGGATGCTGGCTACCTCTGTCTGGTTCTCCTCTCTTCACTAGATGGATGGTAACTTTAGTGTTTAACCCCTCTGTATCCAAGGACCAATCTTTTGAATATTATTTTCTGGGCGCCTCAAGTTGGCTGGACGCATTCAATTTTGTTAATTCTCAGCTGCCTCACCAACGTCTGAATGTGCATTAATAACTTTTAATTGCTAAATATTTCCAATAGATGGCAGCATAAGACCATGAAGCATCAGTTATAGGCTACAAGCAGCAATATGATTGACATAAAATAGCATGCAACCACAGACTATATGTCCCATGATTTTCTAAAATGGTCACTCATTAACATGACTTTAGTTAGCTATATATCTCGTATTTGGGCTGTGTTGCTTTTGGGAGAGCAAAATAATAGTGACTATAGCAGGTATTGAACCCCGGGTAAATAATCGCTAGTCAGAACCTCAACCTCAGTATACATGCATTATAAAATGTCATCTTAATATCTGATATTGCGAGTAAACAACCTCGGAATAGAAAAGATAAAAGTGCGTTTTCCAGCCCGCCAATAAATTACATAATTCAACCCTCCCGGTTAGTAAATTTACCTCAACATGCCCCTGGAGAAGGCAGAGCAACGACACCAGCTTTTTACCGGGGCTGAGTTGACTACTAGAGAGAGAAGGCAGAGCGGCGACACCAGCTTTTTACCGGGGCTGAGTTGACTACTAGAGAGAGAAGGCAGAGTGACGACACCAGCTTTTTACCTGGGCTGAGTTGACTACTAGAGAGAGAAGGCAGAGTGACGACACCAGCTTTTTACCGGGGCTGAGTTGACTACTAGAGAGAGAAGGCAGAGTGACGACACCAGCTTTTTACCGGGGCTGAGTTGACTACTAGAGAGAGAAGGCAGAGCGACGACACCAGCTTTTTACCGGGCTGAGTTGACTACTAGAGAGAGAAGGCAGAGTGACGACACCAGCTTTTTACCGGGCTGAGTTGACTACTAGAGAGAGAA